>NW_020884882.1:5893625-5925748 GCF_003945725.1 Corapipo altera | reverse complement strand
GGGGGGGGGGGGGGGGGGGGGGGGGCGGTGCTGTCCTGCTACCGGGGCTTGTCTGGGAAGTGGGAAGTTCCTCCACACTCAGAGGAACAAATTTGAGCCACATGTTGAGGATCTGTTATGTTTACCTGAGGGGAAGGTGCTGGGGGTTGGGCTGACACTGTGTGGCTGTGGATCAGGTGGTAAAAGCCCACAAGGGATGGTGCAGTTGTGTTCACCATCACCGTGCTGGGGCAGCCTGTCCTGGCTGCCATTGGAGGGTGCAGAATGAGGGGGCTTGGGCCACCCTCTTGCTCCTCAGCCTGCTGCTAATACCTATGTCAGGAGAAAGCACGGTGAGAGGAAAATTTTACTGCTAACAAAGAGATATAAACAGAAATGAGATGTCCAGCCATGCTTTTCCCCTCCCTCCCGAGGACACCCCAAGGAGAAGCTGCCAGGCCATGTAGGTAGACCTTGTAATTCAGTGAGTGGGAGCAGGGATGAACAGCCCATTCTTTTGTCCCTGTTATTGTGGAAACAGAGGCTAAAAGAGACCCCCTTGGTGAAGAGGGCTGGCTGCCCGCTGCGCTCCATTCTCGGTCCCAGGTGAGGGCAGCAGCAGCTGCAGACAGCCATGCCCACGGCCAGTCTTGCCAGCCTTGGTCCCTGACATCACTCTTTGCAATGGCCCTTGCAATGGCCACTTTTTTGTCCTTTACTCTCCTGCAGTTTCAGGCTCTGATGCTCCAGCACTGCCATTCAGCAGGGCAGAGCAGGGGAGGGAGGGAGGAAGAGGTTGGGGGGGTTGCTTTACAGAAAAAAAAAAAAAAAAGTGAAAAGGGAGTCCTTTGAGGCCTGAGCATGTTGGTGGTTTTGCCACTTCCGTTGCCTGATCCACCTTTTCAGACACGCATGAGGAGACTTCTGAGAAACAGCCCTGAGCCGGCCCCGAGCACTCCGGCATTGCCACGCACACGGCGAGCGCAGTGCCAGGCTGGGAAGGGAACCATGAGGCCAGGCTGCTCCCCAGCACACACTCACGCATGCACACCTACCATCCTTCTTCCACAAAAGAGGCTTCTTTCATTTCCTGCAAGAGGAGGAGGTGGGAGAGAGAGGGAACTCAAAGGCTGCAAATTCCTCAGCTACATATCTCGCCTCCCTCTCCTTTCCTATGCTGCCTGCCAGCTCCACGTTCAGGAGCTGCGGCTCCAGCTTCCCATACAAATAGGCAAGGCTGAACAACTGTGCTTTTAAGCCTTGGGAGACATTCTGTTGCTTTGGGGGTTGTTTTTTATCACAGCATTTGTGTGCTTTGCCTTGAGCTACCTCAAGGCTGCTCTAATTCTATCGGGCCAAGTTGCTGTGTAGCTGGTTAGGAGCACAGGCATGCCTTGTGCTGTGGTTTAAGCATTTTTTTCCACCTGGGTTGTCCCCTTCTTGCCCCTAGCCAACCCCAGGAAGCTTGTCTTCATGCATATTGACAATTACCCTGTGCTGGTGCAAGGCTTTTCCCAATAGTCAGCACTATACCTGCCATTTCAAAGGAGTATTGCTGTCAAGCACCCAGCTTGTCACAAAACTCTGAGCTGGAGACACTAAAGCAGCAGGTGGTACCCAGGTGTGTCAGGCTAATCCTCAGCTTTTCTAAGGCAGGGTTACTTTCCCTCATGACAAGCACAGGAGAGGCAGACAGTGTTTCTGTTTCAGTTATTTGGCACTTACAGGCGCTCCCTTACTTTCTATGAGATAGACTAGATTGCTTCTCTCGTGTCAGGGGCAGAGACATTAAGGATAATGGGTGAGATCTTATTCTCTCTAGAGCTACAGCAAAGCAGCTCACACCAGCCACCCCAGGGCTGCTGTGGCTGTGAGATGGTGTTTCTTAGCCCATGTAGAGCATCCTGATGCAGTGTTGTGACTCAGAGCCACTGCTGACATAGGAGGGGGTCCAGCTGCCTCTTCTCTCTCTTTGCCTGACACTGCAGGCATAAAGGAGTGGTATAAATCAGAAACTCAATCAGACCTGAAAGTCTGATTGACCGATTTCAGTGCCTGAAAGTTAAGTAGATTTTGTGCTCATCTAAATAGGGGAAATCTGTGCACTGAGATTTCAGGACCTGGTGGCTGGAGTGCAAAATGCATGGAGAGAAAGTGAGCTTCTGCAGAATGTTTCCCAAGGCATCCAAGGACTCTCTCAAACCCACAAAGCCTGCCCTAAAACCACAGCTGCAACAAAAGAGGAAGAGTCCACAGCAGAACTCAGAGCATATTAAACCTTGCAAAATTGGTCTCTTTCTGTGGTGGGGGGTATGTGTATAAATACATATGTACATGTATATGAAGAGAGAGCTGGATTTGTTCAGCATCAGAGCTAAAAGTGAAAGCAGCCTGCAGGAATACTGAGAAGGGGCTGTGATATCTGGCAGGGCTGGATTGAGTGGAGTGGCCCAAAGTGGCGGCTTTACAAGGAAAATGACCAGCCTTCCCAAGACCTAGTGCATTGGATGTAAAGGACTCTGGCTGGTTTATGAGCCACAGAGGTAAATTCAGCCAGGATGTAAGTGGAAGAGTGAAACATCAGAAAGAGAGCAGCAAGGAAGAGGGTGTAGATAAAAAGATGTCCAACTGGTGCAGGGTGCATAGGGCAAAAGGAGTGTAATTTCCAAGTGGTACTAAGGAAGGACATAGGAAAAAGAAAGTAAAAAGAGTGTGTTAAAATGTAGCCAGCTGTCTAAAATGACAGTACCATCTCTGTTCTTGTCAGTTCTGACACCACCGAGTGCAGCCACTCTTCAGTTCTGAGTTGTGCAGACTCCCATGAAGGCAGTGTGCAAGGCTGGCCCCAGTGAGACTACTCAAGGTGGCTGCCTTCCTGGGCATTGAGTCAGGAGCTCAGGGTTAACTCTTTCGAGGATGCAAGACCTTTACTGAGCAGATGTGTGTCCCTCATGGACAGCTTTGGTGGATCTGGAATGACAATGGCCAAAGGGGTCTTGCCAAAAAAAAAAAGGAAATTCACAGAACCTGTGCTTGGACACAGTGTCTGTAAGAGCTGTTGCTTCATTTGGACAAGCCTCTGGGCCCACAGTGCTGGTGCATTCTGTGCTAACATGCCTATGGTATAGTTTGCAGTCAGAGCTGCATATTTTGCCTGCTGCATGTATCCAGCTTCAAGTTTCCATTTTTGGGACGTGACCATGTCCAAGGCCTGCACTAACACAGATTAATGGATTGCCACAACTCTATGTGATGTAGAAAAAAATGCTGCCTTCAACAAGCAGGCAGAGACACTTAAGGCTCTGAGTTAAGCATGTGTAGAGCCTATTTTAGATCTCAGGTGTCTGTAGCTCCTGCGCAGAGTGGACTCGCCTCCTAGACGACTTTAGAAAGCACAGAAGAAGGAAATGCATTGCTGCTATCTCAGTTCTTCTGACCACAAGGTCAGCAGAAGAAAAGCTACTTCATGCTATGTCTGGACTGCAGGCAGACAGGCTCCACTGGGCAAGCCACAGCCCTGGTTCCCTGACCACCTCATCCACGCCAGGGATGTGGATGGAGCTCCTTTAGCCCACACACCCAGACTTTCTTCCCAGGAAGTAAGATCAGAGCTGCTGTAACCCTCAAGATGGAAGATCAAAGGACTTTCCAAGGCTGAGACCAGGAGTTACAGTAGTGTTTCCATCTCTAGGATTATCCATGTCTTTCCTTCCACTGGAAGAAAATTAACTTCCACATCCCTCAAAGTCAGCCTGCTGTAGAATTGGTGGAGAAAAAGAGTAAAGCAAGAAGATAATGCAGCAGGGGAGCATTTCTTTGCATCTTTCCTGGGTAGAAGCACTGTCTCCATTCCCATCACTTGCAGGACCAGCTGTGATTTCTGGTAATACCAGACACAGCCATCACTCTCTGGGTTCCTTTCCCTTTCATTGTCCCTCTGGAGAACAGGACTCTTGTTAAAAACCCTGCAAGTATCATTGAGAGCCAGCTCTATTATTCACCAGCCAGTGAAGCAAGACAGGCATACTCTCCCACAACCTAGGGATGCCCCTCTGATCTATTACCAATGGGGCTATCTTTAATGGGATCAGAGCCTGCCCTTTTTCACATCCCATAGGGACAACACCTGCCCACCAGAGAACAAAGAAGAAACCTGTTGTGATGGGAAAAAAGACAGAGTTCTCCCCAGAGAGGCAGTGAGGCCATTTGATTGAGAGCATCTTTCTCCCAGCCAGCTGGTTTGCCAGCAAAACAACCAACTGAACTTCATCTTTATGCAGGAGAGAAAATCTCTCTGAAGCCAATGCCATGAGTCCAGTTTTACTCACCTATATAAACCTTGAGAAATCTGGGGAAATCACTGCAGAAAAAGACTGTAAGTAGTAAGAGGGAAAATATTTATGCCTAAACCCAGTGTTTAAAAAATACTTTTAAAGGGTAATTGCAGTGCAATATTTTAAATGCTGCAGCAAAGAGATCTAACTAGAAGCTTCTTCTCTAACTTGTCTTCCTCAAAAGACACAACAGTTACCATTGCTGTAGATTTCTCTCTTGCCCAAGTCTTTACAGAGGTGCAGCATCCCAGTCAGGCAGGTCTGATTCCAGCTGTGCTTTCTGTATGAATGTCCTCTGGAGACTGTCCCATGTGTGCACATGTGCCCAGGAGTGCCCTTTGTCTGTAACACTCCCAGTCCTGGGGCAAGAAACCTGGACAGGACCAAACAACCCACATTTCCTCAACAGTGGTGCCAAACTCCAAACCAGACTGTGCCTTCTTTTTCTCTGCCCATTTCTCAAATCAGAGACCACAGGCTTGGTTGCTGATGCTTATTCTATGAGCTGCCCAGAGTAAAACTGGTATATGAGCACAGGTACAGGCTCCAAGGCGGTCAGAAGAGTTGCCTATGACCCAGGGGCCACTCTGTGGTACATGCTTCATTAGCCCTGTCCAGAGATAGAGTGGAAGGACTCAGGCATGCTTGGATATGTTTGTGCATCCTAGTTTCTTTGGCAGTTTTGTGATTCTGGCAGAAGTGTAATTGTGAGCAAAGCTTTATTCCAGTGGATGCGTCACGTAGCAAGAAGTTCACCTTCAGTTAGAGAGGATCTTAATATGACCTTCCGTAAAAAAGGGGCATTGTTTTGAGTCATTAAACAGCTGCTGTGTTCCACCCCACTAATGGTTGCAATTCAGGAGTGAATAATATAAGCCTTAGATAAACAGCCGGTAAAATAATTTGGGATCTTTCCTGGCTGGGGGAAACAGGCAAGTTACTCAACAAAAATAAATTATTATTCTCACTGCCTAGGAAATGAAGTGTTCTCCTTTTCATCACGAAGTGGGCTGTCACACAGAATTTCTTCCCGCCCTTCTGGAAGCAGCCCAATGCAGTATTCTCTTGACATATTCACTTTCATAGGACGCAAGAGACGGTTTTAGTTTGGATTCACTCATCTTCTGTTTTCCCTTCCAACCTTTGTCTCCTTCTCCATCCCATCCCCAATCTTATTAAAAATAGCCCTCCCAAACTGCCCTTCTAGAGACACAAACACCACCTCCTTTCTTGAAGCAGCCGCAACATGAGGGCAAGAGAAGCAAAAGTTTCCCCAAACCACTCCCTCCTGCGGAACGCTGGGTGTCTGTTCAGTACACGCTGTGTCTGCTGGGCTGGGGCAGGACTGGAAAGAGCCGGGCCTTGGGTCTTGGCCTCCATCGGATGAACAATTTCCCGTTGAAGGTTACTCACTTCCTGTTTTCCGTATTTAGACAATCTGGGCCTATGGGGAGCTTTGATTTGTTGTAAACTTCAGCTGGTTTAAACGTTAAGTCGCGGGAGACCGAGGTGAGGGGGAGGAGGGGAAAAGCCTGGAGACAAATTAGGGCTATTTAATACAGCAACCGTGTTCTCTCGCAGTTTTCTAGTGACCATTAGAGCATGTGAAAGGAAGGTCAGGGGCCAACAGCATGGGAGATGGCGAAAGGGCTGCTTCACAATGGGCTGGGGCTGGAGGCGGTGTGTGGGGCTCTCCCTGTGTGTGCACGGACAGCGGTTGGAATCAGCCGGGTGATGCACTCCAATGACTAATCTCTCCAGTGTGTCACTTTTGCCACAGACAGCTGTACAGAGAGGCAAATGGCAGTGCAACAGCTCCACAGCGAAGGCAGGGAGGAGCCTCCAACCCAGAGAGTGCTGTGCCCTTTCCCTGTGCCTATCAGTACACACCACACGCTGACATTTGTTAGAACTTGCCCAAGAGTTTGCTGGGCTGGAGCAAGTCAACACTTGTACATAGCTGATAGGGCAGGTCATGTCTTTTTTATGCTGGTTTTGCAAGGGTAAACTGAGGCACAGAGTGCTATAACTTTGCTTTTTATCAGAAAGTGAGTCTGCGAGGGATTGGGGTGAGTCCTGGCACCTATCAGGCAGTGGTCTGTCTCCAGAGATGTGCTTTTTCATGAAGAACTTCCCTGTGGTGGAGGGAGTTATGCTTGGAAAGAGAAAAATAGTGTGCAGTCCAGAGTGCCCGTGGGCTCAAAGGTTATGTGAATGATTTTGGTCTGTTCCTTTTTGTTCATCTAGTTCTATTCTAACAGATTAACTCTCAAAATGGGTGTTTCGACTTCCAAATTTTACAAGGATGAACAAAAAAGAAAAGAAAAATAAAATAATGGATGGGCTGAAATACAGCAGGAGACAGTAAATTAATCTGAATTTTACAGCAAAATCCAGTAGGGATTTTCCAGGGGTGCCTTGAAATCACTCTAGCAGTATAACCTGCTACCAGAATGCCAATGTGGACAGGTGGGAGTGAATTAAGGAACCAGAGATAAAAAAATCACAACCAAAATAGATTAAAAAATGTCCCAGGTAAAGAAATCTGCTATGTACTCTCTGCCTGACAGAGAGCAGGCAGAAGCTGAATCAAGAGCCAGAGTGAAATAAAAGCACGGGGGAAGACTCTGGTGAAGGACTGAAATGTTTAGGAGAAACAAGGGTCCATGTTCACACTCTGGCATTGATAGGCCCAACTCCATATGATTACACACACTCTTGACCCTCCTGAGGCAGAGTCAACTTTCCTCCAAATAACCCCCTGCAGCCCAGAGTGCAGAGAACCACAGAGAGAGGTGCATGGGAGCAGGATACAGGCAGGTAGCTGGTCTCTGCTTGGCATTACTGTATAGGCTGGGTTAACTTTATACTTCCCTGATTCAGTTTTTATAGACCAAACAGTAGCAGTTCCGTCCCTGTGGCATGCTGAAGCCTTTCTCTGAAGGAGGGGTTTAGTTCTGCCTTGTCATTCAACCTGCTGGATGTTTTCTCTGCTGTATCTCTCACCCTGCAGTTGCACTTTGTTCAGCTGAGTTTTCTGTACTCAGAAACGCAACTTAGTTCTTACTGCAAATGCTGGGCAGTTCTGCAGTCTCTCCTGTAAGTTTCCTCTCAGAGGGCTCTCAACCTCCCAGCAGCACTTTGGTGCAATTTGAGCCCTGGATTAAGGAGGAGCTCTGGATCTGACAGGGATGCATCTGACTGAATTGGGATTGACTGCAAAGCTGGCACCATGGGGAATTGCACCCAAAGCTGTTCAAGCAAATGGTGGCTCTGAATTGGCACCACTCGTCTGCCCTGATGCTGAGGTTTGATCTGTTAGATCCAGAGCAGCCTGGTTTTCACTCATATCACCATGCTTAAAGAACAGTCACTTAATCTCACTTAGAAATGTTTACTTGCAAGGACCAGATGGCCCAGGGAGTTGGGCTAAACAAAGCATTTTACTTCTAGGTCATGCATTCTAATCCAGTCCAGGTTGGTGATAAATGAACATACTCACCTGATAGCCACTTTTGGCTTCATTTTTGGTTGTTTTTCAGGCTAATTTCCAAAGGGAGATGTCACACCACAAAATCTCCCTCTATGCCCTGCCACAGTTGGTACTGATTTGACTGTCTCTGCGGAGAAGCCAAGGATCAAATGCTCCGTGGCGCCAGACTGTTTTCTTTTGCAGCCTGCAGGTAAGGGGAAGTTGTCCTGTATCTGGCTGTGTCACGCCTGCTCTGCGGATGGGCAGGATTTCAGTTTGCAAATCTGCCGGTCCAACCCCTTCCACCAGCGTGAAATTAATTGTAAGAAAATAGGAAAATGTTTAATTGCAGTTGACATATAGGCATTCTCTGCTATGAACTTTACACGCAATCACAGATAACAGCATCAAAATTAATGCCTGCTTCCCACTTGTCCTGCTGTAAGCAATAAACGTTTGGCAAGTCAGTAAATAACAAAATTCTCATGTGGCCATCTACAGGTCACCAGGATACTTAAGAAGTTTGCGTTAATTATACCATGTTTGCCATCAAAGAGGGGATATTAACCCTTTCAAGCTGTTGCAGGAAAGTAGTGGAGTTGTTTGAAAGTAAGTAAATGAAATCTTGTCAAATAAAGTGCAACCTTTGCAAAATAATAATAATAAAAAAGGAATTTTTGAGGCAAAAGCCTCACTAGACATCATGGAAAATACGGCACCTTTTCAGTTTTCCTTTTATTTATTTTGTATTTTGACATCAAACACTCCCTGTAACCTAATCTTCTTGGCTTTTGATGTGGCCGTGGAGACATGACAATTAAGCACGGCTTAAAACAATAATCCCAACAACGGGAACCAAAGGCAAGTAATGTCAGGGTTCCCCCCTCACAAAAAGCCTGTCCCCCAGTGTTTGGTGGTAGTGAAAGGACTACAAATCCCAATTTGTTGCCTTGATATCTGCTCTGTGCTTACACTTTACGTTGAACTTTACACACTTGCTCCATTTCCATTCCCTGCTGTTTGTTTTTCTTCTGCTATGCAAAATGTCTGGAGACAAACACGATACACACGTTGCAGAGAGATGGTTTGATCTTTCACAGATTAGTGCCACCTGACAAATATGGGATTATTTATTATCTGTGTTGCAGGAACTGCTGAAGCCCCTGCTCAGAGAGACACGCTCCTCCAGGCATTGGGGGAGGCACCACCCCTCCTGACAGACAACCCAATGGATTATGTCCCCGATTCTGTGAGCAGATTGGACCGACCCAGCAAAATGCCTGCACAGAGGCAACCTCGAGGTAAGCCCTCATCATAACCTGAACAAGTGTGTAATGTGCAACCAAAGAAAATAGCTCAGTTATTTTAAATTATTTTAAAGAGATGTTGTTAGTTCTCCCATCTCAGCTATTTGAAGATAGAGGGAGAGTGGCTGAGTTTAGTTATAACCCCATTTTAAACCTGTCTGAAAAAGAACATGTTTCTTTTTAAATGAAGCTTGCATGGTATGCTATAAACTGCCTTTTTTTTTTTTAATGGGTGTTTGCACTAAGCCTTGCTAAACAAGTTAGAGAGATGATTAACTCGTCTGAAATGATGCGGGAAGGCCTCGTCCCAGTTGCGTGTTCTTCCTTCAGCACATCTAGAGCTGCTGTGGCTCCATGTTATTCACGAGCAGGGCTTGCAACCAGGGCTGGGCAGGAGGCTGCAACCGGGAAAGAGAAGCACTGATAGAAAGGGCTGGAATTTACCCACAGAACTGAATTTACACGCAGCTGAAAAGGGAACTCGGGTTATTTTTTCCTTAATGAGTAAAGAGTTATCCCCAGGTTGGTTTCCAAAGAAGTGAGGCACATCTCCCAGGGGGTCAAAGGAGGAAACCCAAAGTTCATTAGCAGTTTTCTTGAAAAATATTGTTTCAGCAGGAGCAGTGCCCACCCTTACACATGGCAGGGGGGCTTTGCAAAGCTTCACTTCACTTTGTAGGGCCCCAAGAAGTTTCCTGGTCAGGCTCGACTGTGTGATGAAAGCAGCTGCAAAGTTTTGGTGACGGGAGATCCATCCGGTGAGCACTCCTCTCCATCCTCACGTGCCAGCCCACGTGCACACCCCCCTGCACCCACAGCTGCACCCCTTGTTCCCAGGACAGCGCTGAGCAGCTCCCAGCTGGCCATCCCCGTCCTCCCTTCACGCCACTGATGATGACAAAAGGAGGGAAAGGGTTTCCAGGTTGACTGTTCCTTCAGAGAACTTTGTCTAGTCTCATACAGGTCCTGCCTTGAAACCCATTAAGGAGCTGGCTGCTTTTCTGCGTTTATGGTGCTTTTAAAATGTGTTTTAAATTCAAAAGTATTTTCTCCAAACACTTAAAAAAAAAAAATCTCAGAGAAACCACAGTTCCTCATCAGCAATGTGGCTGCTGCCTCAGATTTTAAACTGGTTTAGAAACTTTAGCACACTTAAATGCGTGACCTCGTCACCCCAAAACAACACCAGAGAATGAGCTTTTGTACCTGTGCTTTAAATACTGAATCATTCATCAAATACTTTTTTTTTTGTCCTACCCTGGTAGGTTTTCGAAATATCATAGACTGCTCTGCATAAAGTTTAAGCTAGTAATTCTACTGGCAACAATGACGACGATAATTTTCCCTCTCTCCCTATTACAAGCAGCTTTTATGACACGAAGCTGGGCACAGGTAGTCTCACAAAAAAGGTATTTTATTATTCTTAGCAATATTCACCTTGAAGGAATATGAGGAAAGCATACACTTTTTACAGACAATATATAAACATGTTGTACATAATTAACAATAACTTAGTTCACTAATCCAAAAATAAGCAAAATAAAAATTAAAAATAAAACCAGAAAATACTGAAGAATTTTTTTTTTATGTTGATACAAGTACAAAATAATTTAAATCTCGACTGCCGTTGTCTATGCTGCAGTGACTGACAATATATTGCACTTTGTCAACTGTATCAGTAATCCCTGTCTTCCACCCACATCCCTTCCCCTCCGCTCAAATCCTACAGAATTGAGTTGGGTACAAATAATGTACAACTGTACCATTGTAAAAGGTAAAAAGTAAAAAGGACCTAATTCTTTACCTCAGTAGATTAAAAATTCTTATGATTTCTCCCAATCAATTTAGTTTCCCATTTATTTCCACTTCTTTACAAAGTGCACCTATATGCCTACGCAGACCAAAAAAAAAAAGAGGAGGAAAGCAGGATTTTCATGGCTGCTTGGTTCTTAATTATAAAATACTATAATTACATGTTTAGAAAAAAATTAACATACATCCATTTTTGTTTCATTCTGGTTTTTTTCTTTAAAGCAGGACTTTTGCAGTAAAGATACAATTTGGCTTGATCCAAAAAAAAACAAAAAAAAAAACAAAAAAAGAAAAACCCAACAAAATAGTTAAAATTTAAAAAAAATAAAATAAAAAGCTTGTCACAGAGTTAAGCTTACGTGGTTTACATTATCAAACCCCTCCGTTCATTGGGGCATTTTCATCAGAAGTATAGCTAAATATGTACACTGTATGTTATACTGGAGCTTGTGTTCACGAGAGGCATCAGATCATAACAATCAATAGAATACACTTCACATTGGCAATAGCTTTGTTTTCGGTCAGTTACGTACAATATGGTTTCATAATGGGAGATTTAAATTTCTTTTTTTTCTTTTTTTTTTTTTTTCATATAAAATCCACTACGGAAAACAGACGTTCCCCTTACGGAACGATGCTTTCCCTCGTCTCATCAGCTGTCGCTGTGTCTGGGATTTGACGGATGTGTGAAGCTCAAACTGATTGTCTCTCTTTTTCCCCCCTCTACAGTGATCTCAACCCCATTTCTGCCCTTCCTCCCTGTGAAGTCCACCGGGGCCTGGATGCCTGACACAGCACACGCGCTGGCCGGCTGCGTGTGGACCTGGTGGCCACACTGCCCGAAGTTTACCCAAGCAGCTAATCTGCATTTTTAAGCGACAGCTGCCAACACAACGGAACAAAAATGCTTCAACCTCTAAAGTCTGTGAGTTGGATGTTTTTTATGCCCTGTGATGGTTTCGGCTGCGCTAGAAGTTAGCTGCAACGCGGTTTGGTAAACGCCTGTATCTCACCCCTTGCTAGTGCAGGATTGCCTTCCCAAGAGTTTTTTCCCCCCAGCAGTTTGTCCGATCTAGGTGTCTGTTTTGAGGAGCAACAGGGTAGTTGGAAGAGGGGCTGTTTTTTTAAAGCAATCTTTCATGTTAGGGAAAAGAATGAAGAAATTGTGTCAAAATAATCACCATCTTGGGCACATTAAAATCCCGTATTACAGATATGTTTTTCCTTTGTTCCTCCCCCTCGAAATCTTTTACCCCTTACTAGTAATTTTGGTATGGAAGATAGATGGAGCTAATCCAAGTGGGCTGTTGAGTATGTTTCCCCTCTCCTCCTTGTTTTAAAGGCAGATTTTCTTACAGGGTAGCCATTGCAAACGACAGCACAAAAACATGCAATCAGAGGGGTTGAGGCTTTTTGTGGAAAACAAAATAAATATGACTTTGTGTCTGATTTTAAAAATTACGGTTTTATAAAGATGTCCTTTTATTTTTTTTTTTCATTTTCTTTTTCTTCTTTTTTTTCCCATCCCAAACAGAGTCCATGATAGAAATCCAGCATGTGTGGCTTCCAGTGAGCCAATTCCATCCTGGGAGGCTGCTTACATCTCTTTACAATATTCACAGTAATAACAAAGAGAGAAAGGAAAGCCAGTTCCAGGCTTTTTCCTTCAGCTTCTGCCACCTTTTGCTTCTTGCTGGACCATTAAGTATCGAACAGGTGAGTTCTTTTTTCTTATACCTGAGGGGGCAAAGTGCATTACAGGCACCACTACACATTTCTGCAGAAGACCCATCATTTGCAAGGTTTTAGTCCAGCATTAAGAGTTAAAACCACATGGGAGCAAAGATGCCCTTTTTCCATCCCTACATTCTCCTCTCGGCAGAATGTTTTCTTACTTGGTGTCATCTTAGGCAAAGCCCCATGTTCTCAATCTCTGGGTGGGTCTCTTGGTCATCAGGTTTTATCCCATGGCTGTAACCATGCTGGATGGGTGTGGATGTCCAAATGAGATGCTGGAGGATGGGTGGATGGGGGTAGGTGTTGGTAGGATGTGTCCAGAGTGGCTGAAAGGGGGCAAATGCCCCATGGGTGCCATGTGACTGGCAAGGGCAGCAGCACTGAAGGGAGATGACTTCTCCTGCATGCACTTGGACAGTTCTTCAAAACACTCAGAGCCTTTCTTGCTTTTCTTTGATTTGTTGGACATTTTCCTATTCCTGGTCTGAATTCCTTCCTTTTTCATGGTCAGAGGCCTGTTCACCTGCAAGAAATGAGAAAATCAGGCTCATGCAGACAAAATGACCTTATTGTGCAAAAATGAAAATATTTGGACAGCCCCCATGTGTTTTTCCTGGATGGAGACCTTTTTCTGGCCAAAAAAAATGGTGTTTCTCTCTGCAGAACTTGTTTATATTGATTTGTTTAATAAAACCACACACACAAAAAACCCCTAGACATGAAAAACAAATTGAACTGAATTTGGCAGCTGATGACTCTCTTTCCCGTAGGCTAACCTTCAGTCCTCATACATTTCCTAATAGAAGATCAAACTAGGAGGCACATGCTGACCCAAATTCAGTCCTAAAACAAGAACAATCTTGTACCAGTAACCTCTGTTACTTACAGCTTAAGTAACGTTCCAACATGTCAAGCAATTCCTGCTTAGGAATAATTTCTTAAAAAAAAATAAAAATAAATACAACGAAGCCTTAGATATAATTATTTTTACAAAGTCAGAATGTAGATAGCCCATCAGGACTAATTTTTGCACGGAGCCCATTCCAAATGGCCTCTCTTTCTGGAGGGAAACAGCACACAAAACATAGTTAAAACCAAGTGTGGTAGCTCTATTTTGCCTGGTTTGCCCAAGCATTAGAAGCCAAGCTAATACATTGTAATGTCACTGAACTTAGCATCACTATGCTGACAAAGAACGGCTGTCACTTCCCAAGGGAACCTTAGAGACGGGGAAGGAATAAAACAACAACCAAACCCCTGAAACCAATAAAAGCCTAGTGTACACCATGCAGTTAAGACATCAATCCCGGCCAGGCAAGCGGCGACACATGAGATGAGTAAATACTCACATTGTGCAATTTATAGTAGAGTCCGCAGGCATTACAAACTGGGTCCCCGTTTGCATTGCGTCGCCATAAGGTCGTGGTGGTTGTCTGACAGTTGGCACAACAAGTCCCTGCTCTCCTGGCCGCTGACTAACGAAAAGAAAAAGAAAATTAAAATGTATCGCCAGGAGGAGGGAGATCATGAGAAAGGTCAAATTGGACTCAATATTTAGGTTGGGAAGAACTAGTTACTAAGATTTGACAGAGCATCGGGGCTGGAGGAAAGCTGCTGTCAGTTTTACATTTTATAGCCGTTAGGTTTTTGTTTAAATTTAAATATTCTCCTATGCATGCTGCATTTTCAAGCCCAGTGGCACTGTGTGTGCAGAGGAAGTAAGGAGAGAAACAATGAATCTCTAACAAAAATTTTAGAAGGAGGAAAAATAATGTGATTTTTTCGGATTTTCCCCTTGCAGGATTCTAGAATGCGTCATGAAAACGAATTTGACTTTTCTCTTTTTCTTTAATGACCGATTTGGTTTGTGCCAGTGTTGGGACTGGGTTTGAAAACAGGGAATAATCTTAAAGAATGTGATTTTTACCCCTACTCTGGCCCTTGAAAGGTGGACACAAAAGAAAACCGACCACATTACTTAGCTGGGTGCAGTATTTATCAGAGCCATCACTGAAAATTCAGTTTGCATTTACAAGTGAAAGGGAGAAAACAAAACCGGCTCCAACTTTCTTTAAATATTTAGCAAACCAAATTTCATGCCTTGCAGCAATGATTCCGCTGACCTGCAGCCTCTGTCCCTGCTCAGTTCCTTGACTGACAAGCCCTCAAACAACTGTCTTAAGAGAAAACAAAACCACCAAAAATCCTGCACCCTTTCCTAAAACTATTGTTCTGCCGAAACCAAGGTGAGGGGAAAGAAAAATGCCCAAACTTTTACCGAAAGTCCCAAAACAAGAACAGGAAAAGTAGAACAGCAGGCAGCCAGTGATTCCTGGATGGGCCCTTGTCTAGCAGACCCCACAATAATGCATTCTTTGTGCATGGATGGTGATGTATAAAGTGTTATGGACGAACTAACTGCACCCCGTATTTTGGGAAATAATTTTGTATTAGAAAGCTTCAGCCCTGCCTCTGTAAGTGGTCAGAATACAGTCCACTTTGTGCTACTGAATTAATGCTGAGGACTTTTTCTTAAATTAAGAGTTTACTTCCACAAGTGTATCAATCATGGTCATTCCCTGGGGGCCTTGCTCCCTGGATATTTCTGCAATTAGCCACAGAGAGCCGTGGGGTGAAGCAGCAGCAAAGCTCAGGATAGCACAGGGCATCTCCATGAGCACAGAGCTGAGTCCTGGGGCAGTGGGTTTCCCAGAGAACTCTGAGCACTTCCCTGCCTGCCGGCCCCGGTGGGGAGCTGGCGCCGCTGGAAGCACAGCCCGACCCTCTCGCCAAAGAGGAGCCCAGGGTTCTGTTCTCACTTGCTCCTGATTTACGCCATGGCCCTCTGCAACTTTCCCAAAGCTGATGGACGGTTTAGGAGCTTTAGGCAAGACTCAGGCCCTCGGAGACTCATATATTTCAGTCCCTTACTCACCCGTGAGAACAGGCCAAAGGCAGAAAGAGGGGGTACCCCCTACTGCAAATGCACTCATGCAACCCAAACACAATTAATGCCAGACATCCAAACGCTGACATTATTAATACGATCACTTTGCTATTGCATGGCAGATGAACAAATTCCCAAAGATGGCCATCTCCTCTCCCCCGCAAACAAGCAAACTACAGTGGAAAAAGGGGCAATAAACAAAGCTGTAAACCAATTAAAACAAAATGAAACATTAAAACAACTACACTAAAAGAAAACCTCTTTAGTGCCCCCCAAACCCTGCACAGTGAGCTAAGTATAACAGTCTCCCAACACACTGGAAGGTGGAGACCTATGTTTGCATATTTGAGATGGCTTACTGATACTCAACTATGCTGCTTAACTCTATGGCCTGTCCCATTCAGTCTGGAAAGCACTTGAGCCTGAGAGACGATAATGTTACACTGTTGTCTTAACATTTTTCTATATGTCAGTCACTTTAGAAGGCAAGTCATTAAGAAGCTTGCATAGTTGAAATTCTGACTCACGACAGAAATCTTCTGTATCCTATCCCAGTGTTAGGGCAGTAATGCCAATTTTCTGCTCTCCAAACCTCATTGAAACGTGCCCACGAATAGCTAAGAGACTTAGGCACCATAAATCACAAAGCTCCAAAAAATATATTTATTATTCTTAGCATTTTACGCATTATTTGTGGAGTAGAGTGTATTAGAAATTTCAAAACAGCAAGCATGACTGGCAGGGCTTGCCTATAGAAACTCTCAAAAGCTTTTAGAGTCAGGAAACAGATACACAAAGTTTCCTTATCTTTAACGTACAGATATCCGGATAGGAAACTACTACCAGGAGCTTAGAAAGGACTTTTTTTTTTTTAAATCGCTCAAATGAAAATACAAAGTATAAGTGACTCCATGGAAAAATAATAGGAATTTTTTTTTTAACAGTAGGGGATTGTCTGGGGAGGGAACCAATATTAGTATTGCCAGGGAATATAAGAGTGAAAATTACTTCATGGCTTTTATACAAATAATTATTAAGTAAGGAGCAGTAGCTTTGACTCATCTGATTTGTTTTGCTTTTTTGGAGCTGGAACTTTTTTTTTTTTTAGTACACGGTGGAGGACATTCACGCTCATAACCGTTTCGCTCCCGGTATGTGCCCAAAACGTCCCAAGAGGCCAAATAAATGAGGAATTAAATTAAAAGCTGTCATCCGAGGATAAACGGGGAGACGGTTACACGATATCCCGCGTGCATTGTGAGCGGTGGGGAGGCTCGGGACAGTGGCGCTCGGTGGTGCGATCGTCTGAGCCGGGATGGGGGTGGAGGGGGGAGATCTGCCCCGAGGCACGGCAGTGACCTCGCCGTGACTGACCCCCGCGTACAGTACAGCTCGGCTCCACGCAGGGGCTGAGCAGAGATGAGACTCGTTTGACTTGTGCCTGTGTGTGGTCCCTTTGCCTTATTTATCCCCAAACCCAGGAGAAATAGAGACACCTACCAGCCTCCGCTTAGGTTTAATGAGAGGTCGGTTTTGACCGTTCATTTTGTGGTAGAGCCCGCAGGCGTTACACAGGTAATGCCCGGTGCCGTCTCTTCTCCAGAGAGGGGTAGCAGTTGCTCCGCAGTTCACACACTCTCTGCCTTCTAAATGGAAACACGAAGAAACCGGATTTCTTTCTTTAAAAACAAATTCACAAAAGCTTTTTGCATTGTCCTTTAGGCATTTTTCAGAAGTCAAAACAGTGTGTTAATTCAAGCATATTCAGACAGCAGTGACATCTACAGCACATGCAGCAAGGAGCTCGGTGTTTCGAGAACTCCCAGACTCCAGTGAGTATTTTATGTCATGATCAGAAACGGGCAGCACTCTCTGCAAGGTGAGAAAGAGTGACACTCTTATTGTGTCAGATGGAAGTTATCGTTTCAGTAACAAGAACTCCCTTAGTCTGCACTGGGCATCGCTCCCCTCCCGTATCTATTGCACTCCGGTCGTTAGATCCTGTGTTCTCCTGCCACAAATACACACGTACGCGTGTACACAAACACACACACACCTGCAAACCCACAACATGTTAAAGTGAGAGCCAAAGGAAGAGGTTTTCTGGGATTAAATCTAAGCAAAAAGACCTCCCATTCTGTGCTTTCTTTTTTGTTGCAAATGCTACAGGATGAGAAAGTAGAGCCGAGCAGACTGGGAATGGATACAGAATGCCAGAGGCTCAGTTATTATTTTTGTTCTAAAAGCAGAAAAACGTTGTTAATGCTGATCTTTGGGAAAGTTCAGTTTCAGCAAGCACTCTGGAAATTACTGTAAAAAACAGGCTTTGAGTGCTTTTCTTTTTCTGTGACTTTTCAACAGTCCAGTTTGGATTTGGTAGGGAGCAGTTTACCTTATTACTGCCTCGTTATTAGTTTTAGTAGCACAGCTTGCTAAACACAGCATTGTAGAAGGCTGCTTTAAATAAAACGCAACATACAACTTCTAGATATCTGTTTCTGCCTGCGAAAGCTCTCTGCTGAAAGTTCATTTGCCTTGGATGGTTCGAGGGCAGGTCTGCTTAATATAGAAATCTCTCTTAATATAGTTTATGCAAATCCTACAGTATTTAACTGGATAGGAAATTCTTTTTGCTAATAACTGAAGCAGGCCATGTTGAGTTCAGCAGGGCTTGTGTCTCCTTTAATCTAGGGAGTGGGTAGCTTTTAAACAACACAGTCTAGAGTGAAAAATGAGGGGAGCTCTGCGGCGCTGCATTTGTAGCTTTTGTCCCTCCTAGGGCAGGAAGCTGCAGGAGTCGTTGTGTCGTGAGTCTTAGTTTTCCTACAAAAACACTGAGTGGTCACGAACTTTCCCCAGTTCCTTGCACTGGGAGCTCCCTTACAGAAGAAAAAAAAAAAAAGGCAACTGTAAAACAAAACAAAAAAAGCTCCTTGCTTCCCCCATCTAAAAATCATTGGCGGCTACAGGACAAAATAAAAAAGCTACTCTAGATCCATCTATCTTCAGAGACCTGGATCTTGAATTAGTTTCTAAACTCAGGAGGTTCAGGCTGCCACTTGCCTTTATTTTCTACTCTCTGCACTACCAAAAAATAGATACGCACAGCAGCAACTGCCTTGAAAGAGTGGCAAAGAAAGAGTGTATTTTTCCTCTCAAAGGAGCCATTTGAAACAGAGCTGATGAGCTTGTAAAATAGCTGGTATTTTTGTTGCAAAACTCTTAAGAGTTCACATTTCTACATTATTGTCTACTTAAATAAAAACATGTAGTGTACTCACAAGCAAATATGTGCAATGGAACACATGCACAAACACCTATAGAGCCATGTATTTTAAAGTGTTGTTTAAATTCAGTCTCAATATATTTTAGTTAATCTAATAATTTAGTTGGTGAGGATGTCAAACAAGGAAGGTCGGAAGAATTACACAAATTGTCTTAATTCATCTGTCCAGTTGTATAACTGCTGTGATTTTAAAGTGGGATCAAAACTTGGTCCATCGCCTAATTTGCTGATTTAGGACTGCACTTTTAGGACGAAATGCAAGGAGTGGTTGTGAACACGGGAAAGGTTTCAGGCAGTCGTTTGTAAGCAAAGATATGTCTGGTTCAGGGGCAGGGGGAAAAAAAGAGTATTTTCTAGTTAAAGTTAGGCTGGAGTAAGTTAGCAATGACTGGACACCTCAGTCTTTTGCGCTGGTATGTAAACTATATTTGAACTTTTACTCTTGTAAAATGTGCAGGGAAGAAGGCCTTCGCGATCTGAAGGGGACCGGCCAGGGAAGTTTCGCTTTCATCCTGCGCTGGGGCCTTGGGCGGCGTTAATGAAGAGATATGGAAATTATGGAGGGAGAAATACCTATCACCGGGAAGTCCCCACATGTCATCTGCAGGGGTTTGCCTGATTTGGGGGAGCAGTGTCGGGCCTGATCCCCTCGGGAGGCTGAGGCCTGCCTGCCTGTCTTGGAGAAAAACTTTTTTTTTCCATCTCAATCCCTCTTTCTACAAAGCTCTGCTGGCTCAGACCGCCCCAGCCCCGTGCCCCGCGGCCCCTTCGACCGCTCTGGGGCCGGTGCCCGGGTGTGTTGGCACCCGCAGGAGCCTGGTCCAAGCTCCATCTCCTAGTTTAAAAACCCAGAAGAGCAGGACCAAGCAGTCACCCTCCCCTCCGTCCCGAAAGGCCGACACAAGCACCCAGCCTCGCAGCAGCCTGCACCCTCACCCCAAGAGCCAGCGCAGACACCCACCACCCGCACCCGGGACGCGGCCGGTGCGCGGCGGGGAGCCCACGGGCTGCGACACTTACCCGAACAGGACCTGGCCTTGCTCCGCGGCTTGGGGGTGAAGCTGGACGCGGGGCCCCCCAGGAAGCTGCCCGGGTGGAAGAGGCTGCTGCTGTAGTCGTGGGCTGCCGGCACGTAGGAGGGGTAGGTGGGGATGGGGTGGTGGGTGGAGGGCTGGGCCCCCATGCTGGTGAGGCTGCTTCTGAGCGGGCTGGCGCTCTCCATCTTCATCCCCTCCGACAGCGACACTTGGTACTTGATGCTGTCTTTGTCCTCCTGCCGAGCCCCGGCAGAGGAAGAAGGGGAGGCGGCACTGGTGGAGTTGGGGTCTGGGGACACTTCCTTGGGTGGGGTCGGGGGGAAGCCGAAGAGGTGGGAGCCGGAGTGTGAGGCCGGGGTTAGCGAAGACACGGAGGCGGTGCTGGAGGTGCTGCTGCCCGGGTACACCGAGATGGCCCCAGGCGCTCCGGCTGCCGAGGGGTGCAGGGGTGTCTTGGTGAAGGGGCTGACGGTCCAGGGGTTGTGGTGATGGGCAGACAGTGCCGCCTTGCTGCTGTCCAGCCAAGGGATCCCCGGGCTATGGATAAGATGAGGCCGGCACATTTGACTCCCGGTCAGGCGGGCTGTAAGAAACACAAGAGCGATTAGGATCAGCGTGGGGCGGCTCAGCCCGGAGCGGCTCCCAGAAGTTCCCCAGCTCCCCGTGACTGGGCAGCTCCTCAGTCTGCGGGCAGTCGAAGGACAGCCGGCCACGGGAGAGACTTCCCAACCCGGGGAAGAGCAGCCAGGCTGACGCAGTAGCTCCTTCACCCTGTCCCAGCCGAGGGAGATATCAGCCAGCCTGGCGAGAAGGAGCAATAGGAGCAGGAGGGGGACCCAAGCACCCCCCTTCCTCCCACCCACCCCACCCCTGGGAATAGGCAGCAAACCCCTTTCTGCTTTATCTTCTGAGCTCTCATAACGCACTCTCTTCGGCTCCTAAAAACACCCCCAAATAAAATCCATCGCCTGTTTGAATCGGTTTGTATTTTGCATCCGGGAAGTAGCCGTGTCTGAGAAGTTTTTGCCTGTGCGCACACTATTTCCCCTTCCTCTCTCACTCCCCCCTTTCTTTCCCTCCCCTCCTCCAGTCCTTGGTTATCCCTAGGGTTAAAATCCACCCATGCCTCCCTTTCTATCCTGTTTTAGATCTCCTTTTCCCTGGATCCGACACACCGAAGCGGCCCCGAGTGAAACTTCTTGCCCCTGCACTGGACGCCCGCTGCCAGTACGGAGGGGCCCGGAGCCCTGGAGGAGACGGCGGGGAAGGGGCCGGGGATGCTGATTTACCGTGTGCCTGGCTGTAGGAGACCCTGGCCCGGGCATGGGCGGAATTGGCGTAGTAAGGGTTGCCCTGTGAGTCCAGGTGGTTGAAGAAGACGTCGACTTCATCCGGAGGTAGGAGCTGCGCTGGTTCCATGTAGTTGTGAGCCAGTCCGGGGTGGTGGCTCTCGGGGTGCTGTCCGTTGAGCACGGCGTGGTGGGCCATCCAGCGAGGCTGGTCCGTGGCCACCTCCATGGCCTCAGGCCTCCTCTCCCGCCCACCCCCGGGCCAGGAGCGAACGGCGCTCGGTGGGGGTGGGGGTGCTGCTCGTGGGGTGGCTTTTGGCTCTGCTGGTTGGTTTTAGGAGATGGGGTAGCTTTTCTTAGAAAAAGAACCGCCGGATGACTGGAGCGCAACCTCAGAGGGGACGGGGGGAGGACCCCCGAAGTCAGCGTGTCCCTCTGTCAACAGGCGGGTAGCGTAGGCAGGTCCGGGGAAGCGCCAGGGCAGCACCTGTAGGGAGAGACGGGAGGGTTAGCGGCTCGGCAGCCCGGGGTGCGCTGCCTGCCGGACCGGCTCCCGGCAGGGTTCTTTTTCCAGCGGTGCAAGGATGGGGAGGGGGAAGCAGAGCCCCTCCCCCCTTCCAAAAATATTCTCTCCCCAAAAGTCCTTGCCTTGCGCCCTCCCTGCTCATTGCCCCACAAAATAAACAGAGATCCCATTCCAAACTCTTTACCAAAAACAACATAAAAAAAAACCCACCCCAAAACAAAACAGAACAAAAACAAAAAGAAAGAAAAAAAAGAAAAAGCTTTCTCCCCCCCCCCACTCCCCGCTCTCGCTACAAACGTCAACAGGAGTTTTTCCAGCTGGCTTCAAAACCGGAGTAAAGAAGGAAAAACGGCAGAACTAATACAGCGTAGTTCTAGTAAGAACTCCGACTGACACAAAAGGAAAAGGAGGGGGAGAAATGTGAAAGGGAGAGAGAAGAAGAGTGGGGAGAAGGGTGTTTAGAGAAGGCAGCGAGTTCGCCCTGGCAGCGGCGCGGCGACCCCCCCGCCCTCCTCCCTTGCCCCATACTTACCCGGCGCGGGAGGCTGGGTGGCGATGGATGCCGGCGTGGAGGATGCGAATGCCGGGAAGAGGGGGAGAACGGAGGGGGGAATAAAAAAAGCGAAGACGGAGAGGAGGGGGGAAAGGCAGAGCGAGCGCGGGAGGAGGAGAGGAGGCTGGATGGAGGGTGTTACTCAGATGGCAAAGCCGCTGCTCTGGCCGGCTCGGTCCCATCCCCGCGCATCCTATATGAGCGCTGGCGCCAGCTGGCCGCGGCGCCGCAGACGGGCCGGGGCGCGCAAGGCCGGCGGCCGGGCCAGCCAATCCCGCCGTCCCACACCGCCCCCAACCGCACCCCCGGCCCCAAACGGAGCCGGCCCGGAGGGGGGAGAGGGTGGGGGGAACGCGGCAGACCCCCTCCTTCGCCCCCCTTCCCCCGCTCGCAGCATGCTCGCCCGGCAGCGCCGTTGGGGGCTTTCCCCGCCCGGGTGCTGCACGCCCCTGCGGGGCGGGGACGGCAAAATAAGGGGGTCCCGCCGGGGTGTGCGGGGATGCGGAGGGGGCGAGGGAAGACAGAGTGCGGGAAGAGCCCGGCGATGGGGCCGGCTCCGCCGGGTGCTGCCGAGCCGCGGCTCCCAGCGCCGCCGCCGGGATGCCCGAGGCTGGAAATCGGCACCGGGGAGATAAATACGCTAAAATCCTTTAAACCAGGCAGAGCAGGACGCAGCCGGGAGCGGGACAAACCCCACCGTGGTCGTTCCCATCACGTTAGTTTAAAATAACTGTCCGGATCGGGGAAAAAGATAATTAAAAACAAATAATTGCGAGGCTCCGCGACTGTCCCGGGGACCGGCGGGATAAGCAGGGCCTGGCCGGCGGGGCCGCACCGGGCCGGCTGCGGGGCAGAGACGGACCCTATGTGCTCCCCGGCCCGCAGCTCTCGGGCCGGGCCCAGGCTGGGGTTTCTTGGCCACTGTGGGCCCGGGGAGCCAAGCCGGGCCGGGGCACAAGGGCGCTGGGACCGGCTACAGCCTTCCCAGTGGGGCTGCGGCACGGCAAACACGCTTGTTTTTCCATTCTCCCCCGTTTTATAAAAGAAAACATTAATAACGAAATAAACATCACAGTTTTAGTATTTGCAATTACTTGTGTGCTTTGGGCCGGGGAGCAGAGGCGCATCCTAAATCAACAGGCGTTTTCTGTGGAGTTTGCGGTGCAGCTCAGCGGCAGCAGCCGGGGCGCGGGTCGGACTCCACCACTCCTAAAGGTGCGGGTAAACCCGTCCGCTTTTGGGGCGGAAAATATTAATAATAGGAAAGTCACAATTAACTCCCCGGAGCGCGGCCGGGCGCTGCTGCAGGTACCGTTTCCCCGGCGCTCCCCTCCCGTTCCTCAGCCGCTGCTTTAGGGGGAAAAGGGAAATGCTGGTGGCATTCCCTCAACCATCCGAGCTGGGCGCGGGGCGAGGACACTGCCCCTGCCTGGGGAATGGGGCAGGGGCGGCGGGGAGCAGCCCCTCCACTCTCCGGGCAGCGGCCGCGGCTCCAGCCCGACGGCGCGGCCGGGGCAGGGGGCGCGGGAGCCGGTCGGGGCTGCGCCGGGCCCCACGGGGATATTGCGGGCGGGGGGAGCGGGGCGGCCCCGGGGATGCTGCTGCTGCTCCCGGGGCCGCCCCCGCGGCGGGCAGCGCTGGGGGCTGGGAGCCGGAGCCGGCCTCCCCCGGCCCGACCGCCCCAGTCACTACGACGCCGGGGCTCTGACGTCACCCGTCACTGCCAAATTCGCCAGGAAATGAACTTTTTTTTTTTAAAATAATAACAATAATAATAATGATGACGGTAATAATAATAAAACTCCCTTTCCTCGCTGCGGAGCACGTCTGGCCGGAGCGACATGGGGCTCCCTCTCTTAACTATTCTTTCACCACCACCCGTTGTCCCCACAGAACCTCCCCCCAGGGATCTCTCAACGCAGCCCCCCGGGGGGACCCACAGCGCAGCCCGACGGGGCGGGGGAGCGGGGGCCGGACTGGGGGAACCGAAGGCTGGGGCAGGGAGAGCAGATTATGCTCCCCCCCCCTCCCCTCATCTTTTCCTCTGACGCCTCCTGCACCCAAAGCCCGGGTTGTCCCGCTCGCCCCGGCACCCTGACCTCGGGGCTGCGCGCTGGCGCCGGGGCTGCGGCGCCCCTCGCCCCCTCCTGCCGCAGAGGGGGTGGTCGCAAGTGGTGGGGCCGGGCAGCAGCTCCTCCGGCGGCAGCCGGGCGCGGAAGGGGCGGTGGAGCCGGCTTCTCCCGAGACGGGCTGGTTGGCCCGGGCAGGCCGGGAACAGGCGCTGGGCCGGGCTTGGTGGGAAGAGGGGCCGGGGTTCGGGACGGCAAGTACCCCCCGCGCTGTGGAGCGTGCCCAGGAGCGTTGGGCAGGTATTGCCCGGGAGGAAAAGGAAACAAAGCATAAATAAATTAAAAAAAAATTATTTTAAAAAAGGGAAAGTTAAAAGACAGAGAGAAAATCAATCGAGGTTTCTGAAAATCCAGCTTCCTCCCTCTAAAGCGATTTTTTTTCTACGAGCACCAAAATCACACAAAATATCGCCCCAAAACGGATTTTTTTACGTTTTGAAAGAAAGGTGAGTATAAAATAAACTCATGCTGTTGCAGGTACGTCCCCTCGGCGCCTCGTTCTACCCACAGCCGGAGGCTACCGGGGCCGGGGCAGGCCGTGCCCGGGGGGTCCCGCCCGATGCAGCGGGGCAGGGATCAGCCGGGCCCCGCCGGCTCCCGCTCCCGGCCGACAGCAAAACCCAGTGCCTCGCTACACCCTTATTAATATGGATATTTTAATTACTGCTCTCCTGCCATCAGCACGGGGCCGCGATTTTTGGATTTGTTTTGGGGGTTTTTTTTGGGGGGGGGGAAGTGGGGTGGGCTGTTTGTTTTAGACAGGTGATAAAATCGCAGTTAACGAGCTGATAATTCGTTCGTGTTTGTTTTAAAAGACAAATTGTAAAGATTAATCAGGCGGCTTGATTTATGGAGAGGCAGACCCCGGCGCTGCCCGGCCAGGGCTCCCTGAAGCCCCCGTCTCGGGTTACCCGGGGGCCGGCAGGCGAAGCAAAACAAAAGGGGCGAGCGGGCGGCGGCGGCGGCTCCGGCCGCGCCGCCTCGGGACGGGATCCCCCGGCGCCCACCCCACCCCCGGGCCGGGGGTCCGGCTGCCACCTCCCCGCTGCCGGGTGCTGGCTGCGGCCGGCACCTCTCCTCGCACCCACCTCCCGCCTTTTGCACCCCCACCCTATTAAAACCCTTCGCGAAATAAATAACCCCTCCAGCAGGAATGAAGTATTTCTGCCGAGACACCTGGCTGAACTGGGAGGTTTCCTAACCAGCCGGTTCGCAGTATTTTGTTTTATTTCATAGTTTTATTTTATATTTTTTATTATTATTCCCGACGTGTCCCATCCCCGCTGCCTGGATTTGGCGAACCGGCTGCCGGCTCCGGTCTCGGCTGCTGAACGCCCCGGCGGCACGGCTGAGGTTTTTAATTGAATTAATTCACCCACCGGGAGCAGCAGCGAACCGCGCTGGCTGCTGGAGGCGAGCGGCTTAGCTCCGCTCCGCAGCCCGCCGCTCACACGGCTGGTTAAGCAGCTCTTCCCTCAATTTTCTGCCAAGCCTCCCGGGAGAGGGTCCGGCCGGGCCCCGCTCCCGTTATCCCCCGTTTACCTTCTTTCCCTGCTTTTTCCCCCGGACACTACGGGCTCCGTTTTATTAACTTTATTTTGTTATTGCCGTTGCATTTTATTTTTCTCTTTTAATAAGGGAGCTTTCCCAGACCTGAAAGCACAACTGGTTATTTTGATTTGATTGACAAGTGATGTCATATCGTTAAGGGAGGGGGGAGACGACAACATGTTTTAGCAACAGTTAGTAGCGCCATGTGATGGAGGTGACACCTATTCCTGGGCAGAGGCGAAGGCAGAAAACAAATACCCCGGCGCCGCACACGGACCATTTATTTACACTCCTGGAGAGGGGTTTCCTCTTTTTTCCCCCCCCTCTTCCTGGGTGCTTGAACCTGGGAAAAATTGTACCTGAGGAAGAGGGGGTGGGACTCGCAGACCCCAGGGCACATTCCTCCAGACACCCCTTCCTGGGGTGCCCTCGGCGACCCCCCGAAAGCCACGCTCCCCCACCCCCCGCTGCCCCGTGAACGGAGACCTGGGGGTCGAGACCTCCCGTGTAGCGTTCTCCACTCCTCACTTCGTGAGGTGCAACCCGCCGCCGCAAGCAGGGAGGGCAGGAAAAGTCCGTGAAAAGAAAGAAAAAGAGCGCTCAGCGCTCAGTCCCGCACCGGGCCGCGGCGCTCCTGGTGCCTGCGGGCGATGTGCGAGGCCGGGGCGGGCCGGGCAAGGCGGCTGCCCGCCGGCGGGGAGGGGGCTGGGTGGGCCCGCTGTGGGCGTATCGCCCTGGCCCCCCGCCCCGCCGCAGGTTGGGCACCAGCCGGCTCTGCCAGCGGCTGCCGCCCGCAGGTAGGAGCCCCGGGCACTCGGTCCCGACGAGCAGCCCCCCGCCCCGCCTCGGGTTTATTTCCTTGGATGGGATTTTTTTGGGGAGGGGGAAGTTCTTGCTTTCTGTCTTTTTTTTTTTTCCCTTTTCTTTTTTTTTCGGTGTTTTCCTTCCTCTGCTCTTGTCTCCGCTTTGCTTTTCTTCTCCCCCGGCCCCCTGTCCTGCGTTACTACCACGTATTAATGGCTCCTAATAGGGTTATAAAGTGACATAGTTACCTCGTAACCACACGACCCTTCTTTAAATTGCATTGAGTTAAAACAAAGAGTAAAAAAAAAAAGCGAGACATACGGCTCGGGGAATAAATTGCGGAAAACTTATTTTTTTGTTTATTTCTGTAAATACCCTATCCCTCATCCCGCACACCATTTCTCCAAGGTATGTCCCCCACCCTGGGAACTCTCGGTCTCAGCCTGGCCCCCGGCACACTCCCGCACACGCCTTCACCTGCGCTTTGTCCACAATTTGCCTGGTGCACGCCACCCCCGCAGCTCGCTCGGCTGCAAATAAAGGGGAGGAAAAGCCTCAAGTCGACCCCAGCCTGCCCACAAAACCGCCTTTTGTGCAAGTTTCCGAAGTGCGGGGGGTAGGGAGGGTTGCACACGCACAGCTTTGTCCAGAAAAAGGTATAATTATTTTTTTCAGGCGCTGCTAGGAAAGATTTCGTTCGTAGGATCTCGCTTTAATTTTTTTATATTTTTTTTTTCTTTCAAGGTTATTTCGGAAGCAACTGTTGCAAGAGGGAGGAAAGAGGCCGATCCCGCAGGTTTGATTTGTTCCTCCTCAGACAAAACTTTGCTGGGGAGGGACCGGCCCGGCACGGGGAGCGGGGCTCGACTAATGCCCGACACCGGCAGTGTCTGTGGCCGCCTGTCCCTGCGAGCCGCGGGGCTGATCCAGGCCGGGGCTTAGACTTCGGAGGAAAAAAATAAATAATTGCGTCTTATAAAGATGCTTCGTGCTCTGGGGAAGAACAATCCCCGCGACCTAAACTCGCACCCCCTTAGTGAAATCGCTTTTCTTATTGAAATCACCTCAAATCCAGGCAGGCTCCACTCTTGGTCGCTTCTATTTTTTTTTTTTTAATTTTTTTTTTTTTTTTGCCTTCCAGCCTCAGCACCCCAAAGCAAAAGGAGGATAAAGAGGGGAACTTTGCACATACAACAACAGAAAAAAAAAAAAGGCGAGGGGGGGTGAAAGAGCCGGCGGAGAGGAGCGGCCGTGTCCCCAATGTGCCTGGGCAATTTTAAATCATGCAAAGCCCCGTAAAGCTGCCGCACGGGACTGGGACGGGAAGACTCCCCGGCAGGCAGGTGCAGGGAGAGAGGGGCCGGGCCCTGCCGGCTTTCGGGGCAGAACAAACCCTCGCATCTTTTTTTTTTTTTTTAATGCCCAAATCTGCCAACAAAGGCAGAGAGGAGATAGGATGTGGCTGCGGGGAGGGGGCGCAGGACTCCGCACACCCTGTCTCCGGGAAAATCTCTGCCTGGCCGCCCTGGGTGAAATGCAACTTTCCAAGATGGAGATTTAAATAATCATCCCTATGACAATGGGAAAGAAAAAAAGAAAACCAAAACCAAAACAAAACAACCAATCTCAGACCCAGCCCCGGCCCGGCAGTCCCGCTCCCCGCGGAGTGCGGTGCGGGAGCGGCTCGGGCGCGCTCCGCCGCCGGGCAGAGCCGGGGGAGCCCCGCGGTGCCCCCGGGCGCTGCACCGGCCTCAGCCCGGCGGGGCGGGAGGCAGCAGCCCGGGGGGTCCGGCCGTGCTGGGGACATTTTTTCGTTCTTTACAAACCCTGCCAGGTTTGCCCCTGGGGAAAATCGCCCCGAGCGAAGCGCTCCGGCAGCGGGACCCGCACCTCGATGCCTGCAGGGCCGACCCCGGGCCGTGCAGAGCCGCGCCGCCGCGGCCCCTTACCTTGCCTTTCGCCCGTCCTCGTTTTCCTTGCAGTGTTCCGCCCGGTGCCTGGGAAGCGCCGGCTGTGCTCCTGACGGGGCCGTTCCGCGGGCTGGGGAAGGGTCCGGCCACGGGAGCCTCCCCGCCTGCCCGCGCCGGGAGCGCGGCTGTGCCGCGGGCGGAGGGTGCGCGCAGCCCGGCGGAGGGGCTGCCGCCGTGCGCGCTGCTGAAAAACTGGCAGCAGTTTCGAGCTGAGCCCTTTTTTTTTTTCCTCCCTTCCCTCCTTCCCCCCTTCTCTTCCTCCCGCCTCCTTCCCTCTCCTTTCCTCTCTCCCTTCTTTCCCTCCCCTTCTCTCTCTCACTCTCCTGCATTCACGGATGGCACAGCGAGCCACTGTGTATTTATGTACATAATAAGGCAGCTCGTCCCCTCCACTTCATTTGCATCATTACAATATCTGTACAAGCACATCACATTGTCTGTTGCTTGCACCTTTTGTTACGGTTGCTGTCACAGTCTACGCGACTTGACTTTCATATTTTAAATGAATTGATATTATACCAACAACACATACTCACATCCCAGGCGCTGGGAAACCGGGCTCCGGCGCGGCGGGCGCCGCAGCCCCAGCCTCTCCCGAGCCGCTCGCTTCTTCCTCGGATCCCAAGGAACGTAGGGTGGGGGGAGCCGCTTCCTAGGATCAATTATTCGTATAAATTATTCCTATTCGTATTAATTTTGTTTCCACTCTCTAATGAAGGGAATGCCTTGGGGGTCTCGGATTTTGTTTTTTCCCCTTGACCAGCCTGGCTTTTGTACAACCTCGTGTTTCTTCTCACCCCTCTCCCTTCCAAACTCAGCCTTTCGGGCTATGCACCTGCACGTAAGTGAGGCAGCGGAGAAGCTGAAAGAGGCGCAAGCAGATATTACACGGCGGGTCGTTGTTATGGCTAGGAAAGAGACGGTAAAATACGTATTTCGTAGACCACTAAGAAATTCAGCCAGAACGAATATTTTTGGAAACGTTTGCGCGCCCCAGCCCTAGCTTGGCAGTCCTCACCTGCTGGGTATTTTCCTCCCGGTGCGTGTGTGTGCGGGGCTGGGGGCTTCCCTCTCCAAGCGCCCGGTGGCTGGATGGGGTGACGGGAGCAGGGGTAGCGCCGCGGGGGCCTCGTTGAGGCGCCTCGTGGGGCGCGCCAGGATTCTCCGGAGGGGGGAAAAAGGCAGGACCCCCGCCCAAGGCTGCGGGAAAACCATATTGATGGAGAGACAAAGGCCGGACCGTCCGGCGGGGCCCCTGCGGGAGGTGGGGGAACGAAATATGGTTCGGGAAGGGAAAGAGAAAAGTTTCACGGGAGGGGAATTATCATTATAATGGAGGTAAAAATGTGAGCAGGGGAAAGGAGGGGGGGAATCCTATTCTGCTGGCATTTTCTGTCTGTCTTTGTGATATGGTTCGGGGGAAAAAGGGTCCTTGATATGCGGCAGATAATTCTTATCAGCCCCACGCAGCCCATTTCCAAAGTAAGTGTTTTAATTACTCCTCCTGTATTACCCTTCATCCTCTGAGAGCAGATACATCACCAGATTTATGCAGGGGAAAATACAAAAGAATGAGGTATTAAAATATATACATATATATATCCTCTCTTTTTTCCCTCGTGCCCAGGAAGAGGGAGACGCTGTCGTCAGACGCGCCCTGGGATCGCCCTGCACTAAACGACTCCAAAACGAGAAACTGTCGCTCAGGTGGAAAAACTACAGGAAAAGTGGGGTTGGAAGGCTGCAGATTTTTCCCCAAGCGGGGACAGACGAGGGTGTCCCAGCGGGGGTTTCGGGGGGCTGACCGGCGGAGGCGCAGGGCTGTCACACGAGGCTCACCGCACCGTGCCTGCTCGCCGGCTGGCCTGTCCCGGGACATCCAGGGCCACCCCTCCACGTGCCACCAGAGGCATTTTTGGTCGGAGGGACAAGGTGTCACGATTTTCCCCTCACGCTCGCTGGAAGAGGAGGATGTTTTCCTTTGCTGTTTAGCTTTCGTACTAAAGATGTCATCTGAAAGTCTGGGAGGAAGGGGGGAGCGTGTTCTGCTCTCTTCCACGGTAACAACCATATTCTGCATATTGAAAAATATGATAGACAGTTGAAGGCTTTTTTTCCTTCCCCCCACCCCCCCCCAAAAAAAAAAAAAAAAAAAAAGAACCAACCTTTTCAATATTGATTCAACAAAAAAAGAGGGAGAGAATTTAAAAAGAGAAGAAGCAGCACCGGCAGCAAGGAGAATATAGGCTCAGCAGCTCTCCAGGTTCGCTTCCTTATTATTACTATCCAGGGGTAATTTTTCATCTCTGCTAGCTAATCTTTGTTCCTTGTGAAGATAATGAATAGCCCAATCCTTATCTCCTGGGCTCCTGGAGGCTGCTGGAGAATGGGGTTGAACAGGGTTGAAAATTGGTTCCAAAGTGCTGCTGAATAAATGGTGTTCCTTATCTCTCGCTTCCAGATTATCGGAACCCTTTCAAAACTCACACAACAAATACAGCCACCGCATCTAATGCATCATTTACCAGAGCAGATCTCCGCGTTTGATCGGCAGATAGGCAAAATCTATGTATTCCTTGCTTTACTCAGTATGCATGGATGCGGGGCTGCTGTGCACGCGGGGTGCCCCCGGCCGGGCCTGGGACACCCCCGAGGCTCTCGGCACATGCGGGTCTTTGCTGTGGATTCCGTGGAGTGACAAGAGTGTCCCCTGCCCATCCCCGATCCTGCTGCGTCCCCGTGCAGCGCCTTGCACGGAGCAGCCCACCGTGCAAGGTGCTGCCGTGAAGTGCACTTGGGCATTTGGGGTGGCTCTGCTGGGGAACTGGTGGATTTGCAGGGAAAGGTGAACAGTTGTGAGCATCATCCTGGGTACGCCAGGCACCTGCTTTACACTCCCACTCCTGCACTCACAGTTGCATTCACCAGCACTCACGTGCGGTCACTGCTCCAGGAGCCCCGGCTGCTTGGCAGCATCTCTGCTGCCCCAGAAAGCCACTTCCAGGCTCAGCTGTGTCCTAGTCCTGCCCCAGCCCTCAGCAATCTCAGGGCCCAGCTGGATCAATCTAGTAAAACCTGCCAGTGGTCCCCCCAGCTTATTCCCCCCTAACCCTGGCCACAGAGCCCAGCCAGCTAAGGTTCCAGCCCTCGCTGTAGGTGCTGGGTGATCCCTCCACACCCCAGCCATGGCCAGAACAGGGCACATGGGGCAGCCTAAATTTGGGGAGCAATTGGTGATCCTAGGGGAGAAAAATAAACTTCACAGAAAGGAAGTCTTTGCTGCTAGAGTTAGTGTGAAGTCCATCCCTTCCAGCTCAGGGCAGTATCAGGTTTACTCCCTTCCTTTCTTTCTCTCTTCTCTTCTCTTCTCTTCTCTTCTCTTCTCTTCTC
>NW_020884882.1:5810858-5893525 GCF_003945725.1 Corapipo altera | reverse complement strand
CTTCTCTTCTCTTCTCTTCTCTTCTCTTCTTTCTCCTTTTTTTTTCTTATTCTCTCTCTTTTTTTTTCCTTTTTCTGTGTTTTTCCCTCTCAATATTCATCTATATAACAGTAAATGCTTCCCAGTCTGGCCGTGCAGCCCCCAGCTCCAGAATAGAAGATCCCCAACCCAAAGCCAGGAACATGCCCCCTGGGTTCTCACCTACCCCTTCTTTCTCTGGCAGGACCTGAGCCTGTGGCCAAACAAGGCAACATTTTATTCTATGCCACCACAGCTCATCCCCTGTGTCACTGGCACTGCCCTGGACCACCAGCCCAGGAGCCAGTGAGATTCTCAGCTGGGTACAGGACACCCACAGTGTCCTGGTCCCCTCTGCCTGGCCAGCAAACTCGTCTTTTCCCTGCCTGGAAAGACAGAGAAACTTGCATGGGAAGTTGTGGGCAAGCAGCAACCCCAGCCGGCCCCTACCCATGCTTGAGAGTTTTGCAAATGTTCAACTTGTACTAATTTTTTATGGCTGTATTCACAGTTGTTCCCTGTAAAAAATGGACCTGTGTTAGTTTATTAATAACCTAAACATTACGTATTAAAGACCTATGAGTGACACAAGATGACAAAAAGCTGTATTTTTCCAATATACACAAGCACACATTTAATAACCTTCTATTGCATCTCAGCTAGGCCTTCTCTCTGATGGTTCCCATGGCAACTGAGATAAAAAAGCAGCCATTTTCCATATCTCTATGAAAGTCTATTATATTGCAGGATTAGTTCATCTTCTGCTAAGGTCAAACACAAAGTCATACAACCTGAAATATTTAGAATCCATGTACATTCATTTTTTTATATGCCCTTTCATTTTCCACAAAAGACTGGGCTCCTCTGAGGTTTTATTCCCCAGAAAATGCTAAGCAAAGCAATAAAAAAATCATGATTAGCAGCTGATGAAAAGTTCAATTGTTTTTTTTTTTCCTTCTTTTTTTTTTTTCTTTCCTTCCCTTTAAAAAAAAACCCTCACTATTGTTGGGCAGATAGTGCCTTCCCCATTTATCTCTATCAGCAGCCGTGATTGCCGGCGATACCGGCTGCCTAATTGGGCTGGGAGCGATTCGCAGGCGGACGGCGGCACCTTCTGGCAGCGGCGGGTGACACACGAAGGAGCTGGGTCAGCCGGGGGTGTTTGGGGCCGCCCCCCCTCAGCATCCCCCCGCTGCGGACCCGCGGGGGCCGGGGCAGGAGCAGGGCTCGCCCGGGGGCTCCGTGCGGTCCCCACCGGGGTACCCCATGGGCGTGTCCCGGGACGGCACCGCTCGACTCTCTGCCGCACCCTAAAAATTAATATAATCTCACTGCGGGCTTGCACCCGTTCCTGCACCTCAAGAGTCTGTATCTGCTTCTTTCCGCGGTGATTAAATATTTTTACTTAGTAGTGCAGGTGCCCTTTCACCTGCAAGTTTCAGCTACTGCGTGCCTGCAAAAAAAGATGTGTTGTGCACATCCAAGTTGCTCCTGTGAGCCCCCGTCTCCAGAGTGGTGTGGAGAGGGAAAGCAAAGTCACTTTTCTTTTTTTTTATGAAGGAGTTGGCAACGTAATTCAACTGGGTCTTGGTGACACCTCGAAATGCAATAAAATAAAACCTGGGCAGCCTTCAGACAGTTTGAATGGTGGCAAACATGTTATCGCCCATGACATGAAGAACAACGGCTCACTCTTTTTCCAAGGTCACTCGAAAACCTGGAAAATCAGGGGAGAGAATTTGTGCATGCAGCCATTCACACTTGTGGCTTTGTTCACAGATACCTGTTTCAATGTGACATTTATTCCAACCCCTTTTAATGTGGAAAAATAGATACTCTGGAAATATGTGCAAATGGGAAGAAGGATTGAAGAATACTTTTTCCCTTCCCATCCCTCCATCTGCAGGGGGCCCCACAGGGGTGTCCCAGTGGCTCCAGCCATGACATTGGAGCAGCTCAGGGTGGGCTAAAAGAGGGGGTTAGCATTCCTGTCTGTCCCTGGAGATGACCTGCACCTGCTGCAGAGAGATTGAGTGGGAGTGGAGGACAGGAGTCAGAGTGGGCAAAGGCAAATCCTCCATCCCCCTGCTGCCTCAGCTTCTGACAGCCTGGGTGAGGTGGGTGGCACAGGGCACACAGATGTTGCCAGAGGTTGGAATGTACCTAGGGATGTTTTCAATAAGTTGTTTGCAGGTAGGTGTTGCACAGCAGGGGCCAGTGTCATACCTACTTCCTAAAAACAGGCAGCACCCCCTGCTCTCAGCAGCACACCTGGGAGGGGAGTGAAAGAGCAGCTTCCCAGCTGGGGACCTGCTCACCTGGGGCACCTGTGCACCCATAAAAGCCCACACCAACTCCCTCCTCTTCCTTTGGTCTCTGCTGGCTTCTGCTCCTTTTGGCAGAGGGTAGACAGCTGCATTTTTAGGACTAATACAAAGCTATGTATTTTTAAACCTTGGATCCTAGGATTTGGATTTTTTTGCCCTGAGCTGAATGTTTGAAGGATGAGTTCAGAGCATCACCAAACACAGGTGGGTTTCTTTTTTAAGTCTTATGGTTTCTTTTCTCCCCTACTTCATCCTTGCCATCCTGGTAAGCAGTTGATGTGGTGGATGCCCTTCTGAAGTTTGCAGCCCTGAGAAAGCCTTCAGAAATCTGGGAGTAACTATGTCCCTCAGCTAAAAAGGGGTGTTGCTCTGCCTAGGGCATTAGCACCCTCTTCTTGGGGTAGTGGTGTTGGTCTTTCTTGTGATGTTTGCTTTCTTATGATTGCTGCTGTTGAGGTAAAGGGCTGAGTTGCCCCAGTGCTGGCAGTGTGGATGTTATGGGTGGGGCTGTGACAGAGTTCACTGTGAGCGTTCCTGTCCTCCAGCAAGTGGGAATGTTTGAGTGCTGGTGACCACTGGGGCTGCTGGGAACTCCTCAGAGCTGCGCTGGGTGCTGTTCAAACCCAAAATGGAGCGAAAATGGGGGGAAAAAAGAAACTAAGTCCCCTTCGGGCTGCCAATATTTAGATTATTTCCAGTGACCAGTTACTGCTGGGGGAGGCCTGGAGACATGTGGGGCTGCTGTCATGTGGCTTTTTGCAGGACATGGGTGGCTGCTCATATGTGGGAAGAAGGGGCTCCTTCCAGTCCCAAGGGCTTGAGGGGCTGGCAGTGCCACTGAGGGGATGCTCTCTGCTCCCCTCCCCTGTGAGCCCAAAGCCATGTGGATTGAGATTCAGAGCCATGGTGAAATGCCCCTGTTTGGCCCCCTGGTTGTTTTTCTGTCTCTCAGTGACATCTGGTACATTGCTGTGAGTTCCCAGAAAGAGGCCCTGATAGAGGATGTCAGGGTAGGAAGAAAGGAGCTGACCTTGCTATTAAAAGGCAACAGAAATGGAAATGTTTCAGGCTGTTTCTAGCAGACATCTCTGGGAAGAAAATCTCCTTGCTCTGCTCTGTCAGGCCCTCATGGGCAGCTTTTCTCTGCTAATTGTTCACTTGATACTACACTGGAGATGCTTAATTTATCCTTGTCCACATTGCTGCACCTGAAAAGATCTTGTGGAGTTTGAGAAGGATTTAAGTCCTACTGATCCCTCACAACTCTGTACCTTTCTGGTCTTATAGTGACACCAACAGCCCCGATGCTCTCAGATCAAAGATGCTGGTCTCAAGTGGGAAGAGTTTGGGTGCAGATCCTGCTTTGAGTCCAAAGCAATCCTGTTGAATCCAGCTCAGCATCCCCAGAAACACCTCTTTAAAGATGCAATTTCTTGCAAATCTCTGAGCCCTGCTCTGAGCAGGGTCCCATAGAGGAAGGAAACCTTGCCATTGCATGGCTGCTCCTCACGATGCAGGAGAAGTGGGATAATTATTGAGATTAGTGAGAACAAGCTTTGCTTACAGCTTGAGATGAATGAATGTTTTAAACCCTATTGGCTTTTTGACTGAGATCAAATGTGGCATCAGTTTAACATCTGTAGCCTTTATCTGGGGAGTGGAAAGACTAACCTTTCTTGATGCAAGGCGTGAACTTGATTTAAAAGGGATTTCCTTCAATTTTTTTCCCGTTCTGTGCGATCAGGCTATGTGATACTGTGGGGAACAGAGGCTGCTCTGCCTGTCTGGAGGGGAAGGAGAGGAGAGAGGACAGTGTGGTTGGCTGTGCTGGATATTTGGAGAATGATGAGGGCAGTGCTTGTGAAATGGGACTGGGGGTTGACCTGTGTGCTTGAGGACAGTGTGGGCATGGTGACAGCACAGTGACAAGCAGCCACTGGGATTGAGATGTACAGATAGTCCCTCCTGGCTGCAGAGTGATCGGCTCCCCGCTTCAGTCTCCTCTGGGCTGTTGTGAGCTGAGGAGTGGCTGACAGCCTATCTCCAAAACTCCAAACAGTACATCTGCTGCAAAGGCATAAATCATCCCAGATGCCACCTGCCTGTGTCCCAGTGCATGGTGCACAGTGCTCTGGCTTTGCCCTGGGAAGCACAGGGCTGGGAGAGAGCTGACAGCCGGCACTCACCCAGTGTGGGTGGTGGAGGGGGCTTGGTAGCAGCCACCAGAGGTAATGATTTAAAGAATCAGGATGAGGAGCACAGGCAGCTGCTATTTACTTTAGCCAGGGTGCTCCCCTTGTTCAGACTGGTGTTTTCCAGCCACTGCCTGTGGAGATGCTGGTGGTGTTGTCAACAGCTGTCTCACCAGGGCCATAGTAATGGGATGGGCCATTGAAGCACTTTCAAGAAGAACGGGCACAGAGCAGGGACAGCTGAAGGCTTTTTGAGCTCTGCCTTCAAATGCTTTTTGGTGACAGAAGTGGCTGTTTCCTTAGGACAGGAGAGCCAGGCTTGGCTTGTGGAACATCATCATCAGCCAGCTCTGTGATGCTGAGTGTGGGTGGGTCATGACTGGGCTAGTGGCCTGTGCTGCTGTGGTGGTGGCTAAAGCTGGGCAGTGAGGCCAGTGTGCCCCAAATGGAGAAGACTGATGTAGCTGTGCCTAGTGCAGGAGCTCAGGGGCGGGCTGTCCTGTGGGGTTTTTCCATACTCAGTGCATTTAGTCTGTATTGGGTTGAAGGCAACAGCTTCTCCTTCCCCATTGCTTTCACTTGGCATGTTGGTTTCAGTCTGTTCTTACTGTCCTTAACAGTGACAAGTCCCTGGGCAGAAGAGCACCTAATGACTTTGTTTTCCATCCCACAGAGAGGGGAGATGGCTTTTAATAAAGCCCATGAGCCTTTCACCACCTCAGGGGCCCAGCCTAGGGCTTGCTCAAATAAATCAGCCTGGGGTGTCTCTGCCTGTTCTTGCAAAGTGAACCCCATGCATGTTGGAAGGAGGTTTTGTTTGTTGGGCCAGAAAAAGTGGAACACAGCCTGAGAGCAGGGTGGGAGCCTAGCTCACCTGCCACACTCTGGCAAGCGGCACATGAAGGGGCAGAGCTGCATCTTGCACCCCTGGTCCTCGAAGTCCTCGCACATCTGAGCAGCCCCTCAAGGTGTGTTGCTCCAGCCCTGCTCTAGCTGTCAGGTCAGTGGGTGGGTGCAATGTCCACACCTGGAGGGTCTCCAGGAAAGTCCTTTCCCCTTCAGAGACTAAGACAGCCAGTGCTGGGAGGCAGAGCATGTTGCCTTTCACTGTTGCAAGCTTTTAAGACATGCTGGAGCATCTGGTTGAGCCACTGTTGTGGACAGGATATGGCAGCAGGGGATATTGGAGCTGGTCCACCAGCTGGTTCCTGTGTTGTGTGGATGTGTAATGCGCACCAGCACATGGTATATACTGTGCAGAGTGTGTGGCTGTCGGTGCAGTATTTATTTAGGTGTTGAAGGTGAAATGAATCTCTGCTGTTTCCCTCTGGAAATCTTTACCTGCTCCCACACTGAAAACCAACACTGATTCTCTGCAGCATGGGAAACTCCTCCCAGCACAGCACATGGATGTTTCCTGGAGTTTGGGAGAAAAGCCCTTTTCCCCTCCACAACTCCTAATGCAACACTTGCTCCCCCTTATCCCCCTTCTCACTCACTTTTGCCTTCATTTCCAAAGGCTGGTGGGATGGCCACTGCTCTGCCTCTTTCCCTTGTTTTTCCCAGTTGTTTTGGAGCCCAGTGGGTGGCTCGTGACAGAAACCTGCCCAGCCCATGGAAGCCATAGAAACACTTCCTATGGGGCTGATAAAAGCAGGGTGGTGTTTCTCTTTTTTTTCTTTTTTTTTTTTTTTTTCCCAGAAGCCAAAATAGCCCTTTCCAATGCAACAGGCACATCCACCTCCAAGTCACCTCAGCACAGTAACTGCAAATCCTCCTGGATGGTGATGATCAGGAGGAGGCAGCTGGGCTGCTGCTCTTCCCCAGCATGCCCAGGTGAACTGGGAGCAATGGCACTGGGATTGGTGGGGCCACTCAGAGCATCCCTCAGGGCAGCACTTTGCTTAACCTGTTGATCTCAACCCTTGTCTGCCGGGCTGTTCTCAAAGGTCCTAAACAAAGCCCGTCCTCGATTTGGTAAAGTGGCTGCATTTTTTTTTTTTTTTTAAGAATGGAGTGTTTTCTTCATAAATCACTTTTTTCCACCAAACTAAGAGGGAAGAGAAGGGGAGGAAGGGAAACCCCCCAGCCCTTGTCTTGGTGGCTTGTCATGCCTGCCTTTAATTGACAGACCTTGTTATTAATGTTTTCCAGCCGCCTCTCATCCAAGGCTCAAACCTCCCTTTTAAAGCCCTGTCATGTTAAAAATTGACATGTGTTGACTTTGGCCTGGGAGAAGCCAGGTCCTGGCTGTAGGTAGGAACTGCATGTGTTTAGTCTGGCTTACATTTTATTTTCCCCTTTCATCAAATTAGTTCAGCTGTATTTTTTTTCTGAAGGAAAGAAAAGAAAAGAAAAACTGTTTGACAATCTGAGGCTCTGGGTTAGAATTGCAGCATTGCATTAAAACAACAAAAAATAGCTTACAAATGTGGGCTGTGTCAGACCAGGTGGAGATGGAGCCACTGGAGCAGGGATGGGAAAAGCTACTGCAAGTAAACACTATCTCTGATGAGGTGCACAGATTGCTCCTGCAACCCCATAGCCCTGGCTGCTTGTCTGATTTATTCCAGTTGGGGTTGTTGCATTCAGCCTTGCTAAAATTACTGCTGTCCTAACTGCACCAACTTTTTTCTCCCCTTCTATCCTGGTTCAGCCTGGTCAGCAGCCTTGATGCAGGTACCACAGTGCTCCACACCAATGCTCAGCCAGAGATGTGATGCAAGCCCACAGAGTGACCATCAGGCTGAGCTGGAGCCAGAAAGCCAAGGAAATCCTGCTTCTTGCTCACGAAATGCCTGGGATTCGGAGTTAAGTGATGCGTTTCATTGAGATCAGTCAAGACTAAACTGCATCCATCAGGGATGCTTCTGCCCATGAATGTGGAGTGGAGGAGTTCCCATATACTGGGGAGAACACATCCTCAACTCTGTCCCAGAGTTTTACTTACACCTTAATGTCTCACTGTGGGAGGCATCTGGTCCCCTCTTGGTGTATTCCCCAGGTGCTTCAGAGTTAAATGCTCCCAAAATATCTGTAGGGTTCATTTAACATATAGGAGGTCTCCCCAGCCCCAAGTCACTGAGGACCAGGGAAGCACCAACTGCTGGTTTGGTGCCAAATGGAAAGAAATAGCTGATACATCAGGTAGTTACTAACATGGTTGTGTCATCCTCCTGTCTGCACTGAACCCAACCCTGCTCTGCCTGGGGCAGATGAGACAACAGCCTGGGGCTGGAAACAGTGAGGGGGGAAACCTCAGGAGGAGCCGCCAAGAGGTTCCATGGGGGTAAGGGGGAACACCACTCCTTCCCCCTCAGGAGTGCCCACAGCAGTGATCCTTCTGTGGTGCCTGTGGACAAAGAAGCAATGGGGCTCAGCATCTGCTGCTTGGTCAATGCTGCATCCATGCAGAGCCAGTGCTGCTCCTGCAAGGAATGACTGCCCTACCACACCTGAACAGCACAAGTGAAGTGGAAAATAAGCAGAGAAGGATCCTCATTTGCCCTGGGGCATGTTGTGGACAACCTGTCTTTGTCTCCCGAAAGGTCCTTTAGGTGGGTGCTGGCTTAGTATTTCCCCTCATAGCAATTCCCATGCATCCCTTTTTTCTGCATGTTGTGATGGTGTTTCTGTGGGCCCCATGGGTTGCCCGCCAAACAGCCCTGTACTGTCAGTGCCCACCAAAACTGTGCCAGACCCACCATCCTGGCAGCCACAGGACCCTCAGCCTGGATTATCTCCTCATTTCTTGGCTGTATGGGCAGAAAAGAAGAGGTCCCATCTGTGATCCTGGCTGCTCCACAGGTGTCATTGCAAACTGGGCAGAACTGAAGGGTTCCTGCCTCCCTGATGGACTCTTACATCATGAGTTGCATCCAGGGAAGTGTGAAGAGATTTGGCACCAAGACCCCTTCTCCCCACAGCCACAACCCCTTTCTGAAAGGCCCAGCTGGGCAGAGCGCCCATACACACGAGGACCTGACTCCTCATGGGGGGGGCTGAAATATTTTTTAACAGTTACTTTTGTAACATTAGTGAAATCAAAGCAAAACGTGTCAAAATTCCCATTAAGACACATTTAACTTCCCTTGTTTCAAGACAAAGTGCCTTTGCCTGGAGGCAGGTTTCAGGTTTGCTGCACAGCCGTGGGAGACTATTGGATTACAGGCAGCACTGAGCCAGAGTTTGCTCTCTTTGGGGTAAAGGTTTTTTCTAATCAGGATCAGTTTAATTCTGTTATCTGAATTATTAGCTTGGCTCTGTTTCTGACCTGTGCAGGAAGGAGGTGAGGGAAAGGAGACTGTTTCTGGAGGAGGAGAGGTGAGAGGGGAGAGAGCCTGAGCCTCAAAGGGCAGAGTCTCTCCCTGGCTGGGACCTGCTCTTTGCACTGCAGAAACTCCATGTTCGTGTTCTAGACGATGATGGATGGTAGAATATGTGAAGGCCTCCAAGGGCTTTGCAGCTACAAGTTAAGCCTCATGCCTGACTGTGCCATAGATGAGCATCAACCTGATTTACTAGTGGGGAAAGCAAGGCACAGGGCAGAGATCAGGCATATAGAGCTAAGCTGCCCCGATCTGCAGAGATCTAAGATTAATTCCTCATTAAGTGAAGGAGACAGCAAAATCCCTTCTTTCCTCCTGGAAGAAACAGCATCTCTGCATCCCGATTTGTGTCTCAGGGGAGACTGTTTGGACCTTACCACATCCTCACTTTGAAAAGGATACTTCTTACTTTTTCCCTTCCACTTTTTTTCTTTCCTTTTTTTTTTTTTCCCTCTCCCAGGACTGAGGATGTGTATGGAAATTTGAAGGGAGTGTTTTCCATGTTATTCCTCCAATATCCTCACTCCCTGTGTCACAGCTTCTGTCTGTGGCTCTCATTCCCAACTGGATCTGGATGCTTCTTGTGCTCTAGATATACACAGCTGTACTGCTTTGAGCCCAGGCCCCCCAGGGAGTATCTTGGCTGTTTAACCAGCTCAGAGGGCACCAGGCAGAAGCAATGACAAATAACACTGGGCACTGCTGCTGGCATTGTGAGGAGAGTGTGATGGGGAGTGTTAGTGTGGTGGTGCTGGGAAGGGCTGGCCCTGGGTGAAGGGTCTGGGCAGTGTATCTTGCATGGCCAGTGGGTGAGGTTTGGGTTATTTGCACCTCTGAACAGGATGAAACCAGGCTGGACTTGTTTACTGTGAGGTGAGAGGTAATTTAATGAGGCCTTCCAAATCCCATGGGGATGGTGAGACACCTGCTTAAAATCTCTACTTTTTGATTACACTCAGGCCGTGGTCATTCCAAGGTCTGAGCCAGGTAGGATTGAGGTGTTGGCAGAGCTGTGGAAAATGGATGAGCTGGAAAAGACTTGGGGTTTTTATAAAGTTTTCTTAACACCCATGAAGAACAAGAGAGTCTTGGCTGGTACATGAAGGGTACCCAACCCATTAGATCTGAGGACAAAAGAGCTGCTTTTTCTCTGGTTGGGCTAGTCTTGGAGTGGGAGCAGGGAGATCCAGCACAGGGCAAGGGAGTGATTTGAACAGCACTCAATCTGGCTCATCAGTGATGGGGAACCTGTGACTGGAGACATTGGTGAGCATATAGGGGGTCCCAAATGTGACAGAGCTCAGCTCCAAGAGGATGGAGGTTGACATGATGTTTTTAGCTTTGTTCCTTGCTGGCATAATCAATCTTTTGCAAGAGATGCTCCCTGCTCAGCTTTCTGATGTTATCTCATCCCCACTGTCAAGTGCAGGCTAAAAAAATGTTCCAGCACTTTAATTTTCAGCCACTTAAGCCCTGAGCATCCTTGAAGCCTTGGTTCTTCTATACCCATGTCTCCTTGCTGAGGAGAAGCTGTTGTATAGGAAATTCAGCCCATGCCTTTGATGTCCTGCCCCTGCAAGGTGCTTGTTTCTCTGCCACCTGTTTCAGTCTGTAGAGTCCTTTAGGTTCTCTGTGTCAGAGATCATCTCTTTCCTCCTAAATCAGGAGATGATGGTTGCATGTCTGAGTCCAGGAACACAGCGATTCTGGAGTCCTCTTTGCTTGGCTTCCTTAACCTGATGGAGTCAACAGATTGGCTCTTTTCCTGGGCCCCAGTTTTTTCCAGAGAAGGTAATTTTGTGGGGATACTGCTGTGGGGGGAGTGCTAGCTTGCATTTGGGATCATGTCATGAATTTGAAGATTGTTGAGGGTTGTGAAGTGCGATGTCGATGTGCAGGTCGGCGTTGAAAGTCAATGTTACTTTGGGTCACTGCTGAGGCTTCTCCCATGGATGTTCAGGACTTGTGAGGTGCCAGTAGGGTAGCGCCTCTCTGAACACCTTCTCCAACATCTTCCATTCTAGTCCATATACCATGAAGTCCTTTCTCCTCTTCTGGAAAAAGGCTAAGGAGATGGGAGACAGCATGAGCTTGACTCATGGGAGCTTTCACTCTCTGGCTTGAGCTGCTGAACCTGTATGACAAGGATGGCACTTTCCAGGGCTATCAGCTGGGACAGCCCTCAGCAGCTGCCCAACACTTCCCCCATGCTTCAGCAGCACTTCTTCCCCAGGGAGGCTGGTGCCACCTCAAGCCCTGTCTTGCAGCTAATCCTGGTGAGCACAGACTTTGGAATTCCTGTCCACAGGTTTCATGGTGCCCTGCCACCCACCAGTGGGAAAGGGATCTTCTCACAGCTGGGGGTGGGCAGAGCTGTGAGCAAACCCACTGGGCTGCTGTGCCTCCAAAGCTGGCTGGTGCCAGCTCCTCTCACCCCAGGGTGCCTCACCAAAATAGCTGCTATGGAAAGAGGTTTTTTTCTTTTCCTTTTATTTTTCTTTCTTTTGTTTTTCCTGTGCTCAAACTTCCCCAGACCTCCTCAGAAGGCCCTGGCATATCATCCTACAGATGTGGCATAGGAGCCTTGGTTGCAAAATATATCCGGCACGGCAGTTGGTAGTGTTGTGCAATCTCCATCAACTTACGGAAACCACTGTGAGATACTATTAAAGAGGGACTCCAGTCCCATCCATCACTCCAGCCGCAGTCACGTGTCCCACTGTCAGAAAGAAGGGCACAGGCAGTGTAGGGGATGTAGGCACCAGGAGAGCTTTCCCTTGTGTGGGTTCTCTTGTGTGGGCTGGATGGGATATGACCTCTCTTCCGGCACCCTTTGTTTTTCAGACCAGACCTGTTGCGTTGCCACTAATGTCCTACCATTAGATACTCCCCTTCTGTGTCTGTCAGTGCTGCTGGTTACACACCAGCGGTCAAAATCTGGGTGATTGTGAATGGCCACGGAAAGCTTAGCAGGGAAATATGGCAGAGGTGATGGTTATAGTAGTCCTGAAGGGCCAGATGTGGGATGGGAGCAGGAAAGCTGCTATTCAGATCTCAAGCTTCCTTTTTCTTTACACAGCAGAGCCCTTCCCACAGGCTCTGTGGTCCAGCTGTCTCCTGTGGCAGTCAGTGCAACGTGCTCAACCACACTGTCCTAGTGTGGGACAGCCTGTATCACACCTGACACCAGCAAGCATGTGTTAGAAGGAGCTGTGGCAGCCAGAGACCCCTGGTGTATTCCTTGCAGGAGAAGGATGTTGTGCAGGTCAGGGATGCTGTGGTACTCGAAGCCAGGTGAGGGAAGGGGATCACAGGTGTTGGCAGGAACAAGAGCATCCATGCTGTTCCCATGCAGCTACCTGGTTTTTTTCAAATAAAAGAGAATCCTTTGAATGGGCAACCCCAAGTGTGGAGCAGGACTCTCCCTGCCCTGTGCAGAGAGGCTCCTGGAGGCAATGGCTAGGCGGGTGATACGGCATCCCTCTCCCATCAGCATCTCTCTTCTCTGGGACTTTTGCTAGATGCCCTCTCAAGGGGCCTTGGCTGATGAACCCTGCTCAGCATGGCCGGCCCTTTATCACCATGGCTTTACTGCACCTTGTTGCACGGCACCTTCTGGCCCAGCTCACTCTCTCCTCCCAGGCTGCCTCCAGCCCTTCTCTCCCTCTACAGACATATTAAATCACTGAGGTCTGCCCAGCAGAAATTGCTGCTGCTCCATTACCCTGCTGTCAGCATTCGCTGCACTTGTGAGAATCAGGCTCTGCATCAGAAAATAATAAAGGCAATATTATGAGCAGAGGGGAGAGGAGATTAAAAGGCCCTGTTTAAAGAGCCTTCTGGTCCCCACGCAGTTTATTGCACTTCATGACTTTGGGTTATTTTTGTTGTCACTGAAGTTAGACTTTTAATTTTCCTCTGATCATCAAATGACTGGTTTGTAATATCCCTATGGTTCCAGGGATTAAAAAAGGCTGTTTTTAAAAATACCTGTTGCGCCCCAAGATCAGCTAGTGATATTTTCTCTGCTAGCTGGAGTGCTAATTAAATCCTTTATTTAGCCCACCCACTGATGTGGTGGACACTGAGTCCGGCCCCCGGGCTGAGCCAGACTCACAGTGGCAGTGACAGAGCTGCTTGGGGAGGACTTTGTGTCCCAGTGCCGAGCTAGTTCTGTTCTCTTTGGGATCTTGCTGTCACTCATGTTTGTCCAGGATTTTTTTCTTTTTTTTTTTTTTGGACACAATTTACTTTCCAGGGTATTTTGGCCAATTTTCACCCTTAATGCCTTTGACTAATGAGCCTGTTGAATTTCACAGAATGGTTTTCATGCACTGGCATATTTGTGCTGTGGGTTGGCAGCAGTATAAAGGGAAGGTATTTAAGTCCTCCAGCCAAAACTGCCATCTCCTCTACCCTCGTGCCAAAGGCTTTATCTGTGATAGGATTTTTTTTGTTGTTGGTGGTGTTTTTTTAATTAATGGATACCTGCATACATAAATCCCATGAGCTGCAGAAGTGGTGCCAGGTGATGGTTATTGGGATGCTGGGGCTGTATGGGCTCATGACAGCCCTGGGAGAGGGTTGGAGAGCATGTGGTGTGCAGCACAGATATATGGCTGCTGCTGGGTGCTGCCTGCCTTCATGGCAGGGCTCATGTCTGTACAGATGGGTTTGTGTTATATCTTCCCAGCCAAGGGGGATGAGTCTACCTGGGGGGGTTTAACTAGTTTTATTGCAGTGCAAGTCTTTGTCAAGCCTGGAGAGTTTTGCCAGTGTGAGTCTGAGATCCATCACATAAGTAGCTTTGCCTGCAGCTCCAGCTGGCATTGCTACAGGAGAGGGGGATCGGTCTTGAAGATGTTGGCTGGAAGCAGGTCCTGCAGGGCTCCAGACTGAGAGAGCAGGACTGTTGCTGGGGCTAGATCAGCTCAGCTCTGGCTTTGCTCAGCCAAGTCCTGCAAACCTCCAAGGATGGTTCTCCTCACCCCTCTGGGGAACCAGCCCACGACTGCACTCTTGTCCTGCCAACAGCAAGAAGGAGCAGGTAAACTTTAGAGCCATGTTTTGCACAGGCGTGATGGCAAACACCATTGATGTGAGGGCCTGGTGAAGAAAGATGGGCCATGACAGATGTAGTTTCTGGCCTCTGTATGGCAGAGCTGCTGCAGGCACTGCTGGGATGCCCTGTACACATCTCTGCATTGGGTTTGCTCATCACCTGAGATGTGAGTGCAAGTGGATCTGTGCTATGCAGGCACCCAAATGGAGCAGGAAGTGAAAACCCATGGCAGGAGCTCCTGCTTCATTTTGGTTTGCCATCCCCTCTTTCCCCACCCTGCTCGCTGCAGGTTAGCAAGGGCAGAGCTCTGCCACCTTCCCAAAGGCAAAGATGTTGCCTGGCTTTGCTGGAGATGAGCCCAGGTCCAGTTCCTGCTCCTGTCCCACTGCTGCCTGAGTGCCACCATGGTGCTCAGCTAGTGGGGGAGAGAATAGAACTCTGCCTCTCCTCAGGCCTATCCCTCCCTTTCCCTCCTCTCAGCCCCAGGGAGCCAGGTTTGGGACTCCCCCAGCAACAAGTCATGCTGGCACCAGAGATTAAAATCTAGGAAAAAAAAATTCCACATGTTTCTAAAGAAAACTCCAGACTGAGCTTTCCCAGCTGGAGGGTAGGGGACGGTTGCTTGTAATCACTCCCAGCTTACTGTTGAAAACATCTTGGTCAGATTTTTATCAGCACCTTAACAGGAAAAGCCTTGGAGGACTGTCTCTGGGGAGATTAGGTGGTTGGCTAGTACAGAGTGAGACACTCCTGCCCAGCTGGCTGAGGTGCATTTTAGGTGACACTGATTTGATGTCTGGCTGGGGACCAGCATCCCTGGTGTTTTATGGCAGAGCTGGGTGCCTGTCTGGTTTGGGGAAGCCCTTTAGCTCTTGGCTGATGCCTGCAGTGGGTGCAAGCATGGAGCTGACTACTGCTCATATTGTCAAGGAAGGGCTGCGGGTTCCCAGAGGCAGGTGGGATGAGTTTATCCCTCCTTGGAATGGTGTGAAAGGAGAAAAGGGTAAGAAGGCTCAGGGCTGCCCTGTGGTGAAAGAACTGATACTACAGCTGAGATTTGAGCTGTGCAGAGACCTGACAGGGAGATGGATGTGCTGCAGAAACAGGATCAAGGTGAGATCAGGTGGAGTGAGGAGAGAAGGGTTGGAAGCAGTGATGTTTGACCTGTGGTGTTTCTGAACAGCTTTGGGACTAAGGTGGATCCCAAGAAAGTTACAGCATCCCCCAGGGACAGTGACTGGGGATGGGAGAGGAACCTGCACAAGAGGACGTACACGCTGAAGAGCAAGAAACTGCTGGTGCAGGCTGGGATGCATCCACAACAGGTAGGGAAGAGACCGAGCCAGTCCCCTGGAGGTGAGCCTGGGTGTGGGTCTTTGGTGGTGGGAGGGGAGAGTAGGTTGGAAGGCAAGGCGAATGAAGAGCCTGCTCCTACCAGGCATTCAGCACAGCTCTGCAAGCCCAGACCCTGCAGGCGTGAACCCTCTGCTTGGCTGATGCTGCTACGAACAGGGAGAGATCCTGCTACATGTTCTTCATGGAGAGGGACTGCCCCACAAGCCCAGACACCAAGCGGGATTGGTTGGCTGACACTCCCCATGCCTTCACTGCCGATGTCATCTCCCACAGCCAGGGTTTGTGCCATTCCTCCCCTCTGCTTCTACTGTCCCATTCTCTTCCATATCACTATGGAAAGAACACAAGCACTTTGCTCCAGCAACAGCACAAAGCACAGAGGAAGGGGGAGAGCAAGGCCATGGATCGCACCGGCCCTCGGCCACCTGGGCAGTGCTGGTCACTGGGCTGGGAACACTGAGCAGCACTCAGGGTTTCCAGTAAGGCTGTGGCCGTGGCGGGGGGCAGGGACGGGGGCAGGAAACATGCAGCAGGAAGCTGGCTGCCGCGCCGCCCGGCATTCCTGCGCGCTGGAAACCCGAGTCACGCTTCCTGCGGCGTGCCGGGAGTGCCTCCACCCCAAGCCGCCTCTGTCACGGGCTGGATGCAGCCCCGGGGCTGCAGGGACCCTGCTCTCGGGAATGGGATCAAAGGGGTGCTCAATGGCTTCAGCCCTCAGTGGGGATGCAGCCCAGCAGCTCCCCCGGGGATGCTCCAGGCACAGGTCCAAGCTGTGGTACCTCTAGTGATGACTGAGCCCCAACAGGGAGATGGTTGTGCCGAGGTGAGATGACAGCTAAGTGCCAGAGCAGACAGCACGTGCATGTTTTAGATTACTTCAGTGTGGAAATGAGCAGTGTCCCATGGCAGTGAGTCCCAGATGGAGTTCAGTGCCCTCATGGCAGTGCCCTGTTGCTCCTCTCCCACCTCAGACACATCACAGCATGTCTCCTCCATGCTGTGCACCTATGCTGCCCAAAGAGATCCTGTTTCTGTGTGCACTTCTGCTCTGCACCTCCTGAGGTTTGGCCCTGGAGAAACTGATCCACTGTGTGGTAGGACAGTTGGCAGCAGATCCATCCCTAAAGGATGGTGTTGTTTCCTCTCCTTCACTCACATGTGGCCCACAGCAAGGGGCCAAGAGAAGGGCTTGTTACCATAATCCCTCCAGCTTTCCCCATTTCCTCCTGGCTATCCTGCTGCATGCAATCCAGGCAGGGGGATGAGACTTTGGGTTCCTCCCAAAATCTCTTCCAGACCTATACTTTGGGTTATTTTCTATGTTAAGGTGCTTGTGTTTTAGCCAGAAAGACCTCAACTGATCAATAATTATTGTGATTCTCTTTGCTTTCCCTTTAGATCTCTGTGATTCTGCCTTGCTTATGTCCACAGACAGTTCCATTAATCCATGTGCCAATTAAACAAGCCTAGGCTCTCTGCTGGCACAACAGCATGTCTCCAAGGGAGTACCAGCTTTGTTGTCCTCTGACAGCCGACCAGGTGAGTTCAATCTTTGTCAAGATGCTAATGTCTGAGTTTACACTTGCTCCAGGAAGCCCATCCAGGGGCCATGTCCTGGTTCATTTCACCTGGCATCCTGTAGTCAGGCAAAGCCACTGCTGCCTCTGGTTGCAATATTGCTGTTCTGTTGCCCTGTCCTTTCAGCATGCAGATAAGAGTTCTGTCTCGTGTTGATATCCATTCTGGATGGTGCTGAGTGCTGTCTGTGGCTGCAGGAACCCCTGCTTTGAAGCTGGGCTGGCCCAGCAGGCTAAGTGGGAAAGCAGATGGACAGAGATGATGGAAAAAGTCCCTTTGGGCAACTTTTTGGATAGACAGGATTATGCTGTACCTGTTTGAAGCTGATGCATGCCAACATGGCTTAATGGTGCAAAGCCCCACAGTTCACAGCAGGGGAAAACAAAATATTCCCAGCCATCGTTGTGAGGCCAGTACCATGATTCTCTAGGCCTAGAAAAATTATTTTTCTCTTCTTTCTCATTCCAGTACAGGTCTAACTTGGCCTGGAGTATCGGACAAGTCACTTCCCTGCAGTTTTTCCAGCACAGCTCTGCCATGGAGAGGGTCAGTGCTTCAGCCTGCAAACCCCCAGTGCATTTTCCTTGGCAGTCCTTGTGCTGGCAGCTGACCAGTGATCTCTGCTACCTTGGCTGCCTTTCACAGCACACCTGGAAGCAGACTGATCCGTGTTGGAAAGCCAAGCTCCACCTATGACCTTCACCAAGTCCCCTGAGTGCAGCCCAGCCTGCGGGCTTTGGCGGCTTCCCAGTGTCTCACAGCAAGCCAGAGTGAGCGTGGTCTCTGTGTCCCTGCCACCTCCGTCCAGCAGCAAACCCCCCTTGATAAGAAACCCCCCCCCCAAAACCCCACCACCAGCTTTCCCTTGGCCAATCACCCCCTGTGGAGGGATCAGCCCTCTGCCAACCTGCCGCTGTAGGAAGCGGGAGCGCGGCTGGCGGCTGCGGTTTCCCACGCGGCTGCTTTCCCAGCTGAGATTGCAGGGCTGGAGTAATGAGTTACCCAGCCCTCCAAGGAGAGGAGAAGGGAGCACGGTGGAACCAGCAGGGTTTCCAGGGAAGGAAATCCCAGCGCTTCGTGAGCTCCACATAATCACAGGCAGCAAGGAGCAGGAAGCACTTGTTAGGAAGGAGCAAGGAAACAGAGCCGCTGCCTCAACCCAAGCGCACTTTTTAGGACCGGAAAGTGGGAGTAGGAAGGCATAAAAATGCTTTGAGCTTTCGCAAAGGGTTGCAAAGGGCAAAGGGTAAGGGGAGAGGGAACAAACACTGGCAGGGCTCTCGAGGAGGGGGCAGCCAGTGTGTGCGTGCTTCGAAAGGGACTTCACGGTGGAGCTGCTAATTAAATGAGAAAGGCTCGTCTCCATGCTTGTTAGGTTAACTCAGCAGGGATATTGCAAAAGCAAATTCCTCCCAGCAAGTGTAATTAGGGGGCCGGAATTCCTCCGGTTCCTTGTCCTCCCTGCGAATCCTGCTAAAGCCATCAGGTGAGGACACCGGGTAAGGGGGGAACATGCAAGTCCTGTGCAATAACAACCCCCCTCCTGGAATGGCAAGGATTTCAAATCAAGGTCTGACATTTTACTCTCTGATTATTCCAGGGTGGAAAATACACACTCAACAAAACAGGCTCCCTCTCCGGGCTGGGTCGCAGGGCTGCTTCCCCCAGGACAACATGCTCACGTTGGAGGTGGAAAGAGGACTGTGAGAGGTCTGAGCAGGGCACCAACAACTCCCAGGCCACAGGATTTGGGAGGTGTCCACTCACAGCATGGTGGTCCTGGATGGTGCTGCTGATCTGTTGGTGACCTGCTTCATGTTTCTTGCCAAGGGATGCACGGCTCTAACCCAGCACATCACCACAGCAGGACATTTTGGGATTCGCCTGGCACATCATGGCATCTGTTGCTGTGCTTGTGCCAGAGCTGCCTGTGCAGACAAAGGACAATGCTGGTGGGGTGCAGCACATGAAGATGTCTTGCCTGGTACTAGGGGACACCAGGTATGTCTGGGAACACAGGAGCAATGGGAGTTTTGTGGCATGGATGGAAGGGGAGAGCCCAGGGCTGGCTGGAGGGGATAGAGGGCAGGGATGGAGGGTGAGGGGTTGAGAGAGGAAATGTGGGGGGAGGAGAAAGGGTGAGCCTGGGACCTTAAAGAGCAATTAGTCAAAGCTGAGTTGTTTTTCTAAACTCTTAATGAAAACAAAGAGTAGGGCATGGCCCAGATGGTGCCAGGGGATCAAATAAATGTCGCACTCAGGAAGCAGCTGCTACTGGGAATGTTTCCTGCCAGCCCTGCTGCTGCTCACAGCCGCTTTTATTATTTGTTATTTTTCAGGACTGCAGCTGGGGTTTCCCTCCAGCTGTGTGGAAATATGCTTAAGGCTGGTCCATGCAAAGGGCCTGCTAGGGCTGGTCCCTGTCCTGTGGCAGCAGGCTGACCCGGGACATGCCACCTCCCTGCCCGGCATCTGCAGCCACCCTTCTCCATGGCAGGGCCTCTGATGGAGAGATCTCATCCTCTGGGTCCCACCCAGCCTGGTCCTGCATCATCCCTTGTTCATACTTTGCCTTTACCTTGTGAAGGGTTTTATCCAAGGTCAGTGTCCTGTCTCCTTGCCTAACCCAAGCATCTGCTAGTGGGAGTTCAACCTCTCTCAGCTCCACATTATTGTTGTGAATGACCAGAATCAAGAAATTTGAAAAAAAAATAACATTTTGGTTGTTGTTTTCACCTGCCTTCTGGTTTTTGGAGACAGCAAGGTATTTTTTCCCCTCTAATTCCAAGGGCTAAAATTGCACTTGTTTTTAGGTAAAAAATACAAATCGCAACCAAACCAAAGTTTCCCCAACCCCAGCAGCTGAGATTTAAGAAAAACACCGAACCCAGCCAGATGAGCTCACTAACCATGAGCTGGCAGCCATGTGAGCTGGCAAAAAGTAACTGAGACAGGACTTGTGGCCCAAGCAAACAATGAAGGCTGGTGTCCCTTTGATGGAGGGGATGGTGGCTGATTGGAGGGGGACTGTGTTCTGTCCCTCATGGTGGCTGGTCTCATCCAGTCCAACAGTAGAACTTAGGCTCCCTTTTTTGGGGGCTCAAGAGCCCTGACTGTCTCATGCATGCTTTTCTGTGCACATCAATTATGAAAGCTCAGGTTGTGCCAATCCCACAGTTTTTCTGGTCTTTCCAAGCCTAGAAAATGTGTGTGCAAAGAGCTGAGGTGGTAGAGAAAGGGGCCTGTTAGTGCTACCACAGAGGGAAAGAACATGGCATGCACTCAACCCTTTGTTAGCTAGCAGAGACTCTACATAGGGCTGCACTTTTGTGGTACTAAATGGTTGGAAAACCTGCATTGTAGGGCAGCTGCTCCCAGGCCAGTGCACTTCTAAGACGTAAGAACCATGGTGTTTGGTGTATATCCAAGTACTGTATTGGGAGATCAGATGTAGGGACTACTGGGATCCCTCCTGAGGAACCCAGTTAGCTTCTGGGTGTTAGCTGTGTTAGCTTCTGCCTCTTGCTTTTTATACATGTAAAAATAGGTCAAACGTGCAATGTTACCGTATGGCCTGATCTTTGAGGATCTCGTTTTCCACCCAAGCCCTTCTCTCTGTGCCCAGGAGGACAAGCATGGACACTGTGCTGAGGCTTTTGGCTGGCTTTCCTCCAGTGTCCCCATCCAGGTTGGTGTCGGGTACCTCTGCAGGCTCCACTGCTCAGGGATGGGGATTGCCCCAGACATCAGGTATGAGGGTCGTGTGAGTTCCCAAACATGAGAAAGGAGCTGGGCAGAAGGAAGAAGCCGTGGAACAGCCAGCACTGACTCGAGTGGTGAGGAAACTCCTGCATGTCCAAGGTTCAGCAGCACGACCCCGGTGCTGTGGTCCAGCACACTGGCAGGGCAGGAGTGCTTTGCTATTGAGCTGTGTCCCGGGAGTTTTGCTCCAGCCAAATCTCAGCTGTAGCCATTGTGACAATTTGGAGATGCCCACTGGGGGTTTTGGGCTGGGTCAGGGTGGGGGGCTGTTTCCCGGCTATAATGGCCAAGGCTTTGCCAACTCATGCTGGAGACACCACTTCCCTGCCCGTCATAGCATGTCCTGGGATTTGTGGTTACGTCCTCAGGGCTGTTTGATCCGCTAAAATCACAACTGATCAAAGGGGCACTTTACGAGAACAAAACACTGGGTGACTTCCTCCAGTGGTGCCAGAGGCAGCCCTTTGGAGGCAAGATACAAGCAAAGAAGAAATCTTTTAACTACTGAGTGTCTTAACTTCTCAGAATAGCAGCTTTTGTGGGACAGCTCTGCTGCACAGTCCAGGCAAGAGCCCAGCAAGGGAAGTTGTTTTTTTTTAAAAAAAGTGTGTGTGTGATAGATGACCTTGTATTTCTGCTTATACACACACGTGTAAAAAAATATAAATTCCTACATTTCTAGGCTTATGAGTAAGCTTAGCTGCAGCAGTAACCCAAAAGCAAAAACCTTCAATCTCTCATCTACTAAGAAAGTGCAAAGCAAATGCCCAACAGACCCATTAGGTTTGCACATCAGTTGAGAGAAGGAAATGATGCCAAAAGTGGGGGCACTTGCCAGACACCCTCAATCCCCCCATTCCCTCTGATCCTATGTTTCTTTTGATGAATATTTTGCTTGTTAGCATAAGACATCAGGCACATGGTGGGGTTCTTAGGTTTGTCCTGCACAGAGCCAGGAGTGGGACTCAGTGGTCTTTGTGGGTCCCCTCCAGCTCAGCATACTCTGTGACTTTATGATTTAATTATTTTCACTTGGTCAGCAGAAGAAAAAACAGCTGGTGACAGCTATCCTGCAGCAATAAGCATGCAGTGGTTGCCCCACATTGTCATCCTGCCTGAGGCATTGGGAATGCCACCACTGTGGGAAGAAGCTCATCCCAGGTAGGTGCTGCCAGGCAGCGTCTTGGCTACAGACTCACCCATGTTCCCTGTGCTGGGTGACCCTCCGAAGCTTCCTGACTCTTTTTGACCTATCTAGTGAATTGAGAGGTTTGCTATTGAGCAGAGACTGTGTTGAGCATCATTTCTGGAAGCTGAAGCATCCTCTGGGATGGTTGCACCAACCCTAGTGGCCTCAGGAGTAAATGGGATGGGCTTTTCAGGCAGACTGTGTAGGAGTGACCACCACTCCAAAGGGAGCTGAGATAGAGCCTAGAGACTGTGCTGGTCCGTGTATTACTGGAACATCCAACTGCTGAAAACTGAATTGGCCCCATTGCACAGGAGTGGGAGGAGATGGGCAGAGAGCGGAAAGTCACCGGGTGGTGGGAAGCATTAAAGAGGGCTGGGCAGAGGGGTGGTCCCCACCCACCCTCCATGCTCTGGAAAAAGCCTGCTCCCCAGGTAGAGGAGGAAGCTGACAGTGATGATGTGCTCCGGATGTCACCGTGCAATCAGGGAGGCTATTTATAGGTCACTAATTGATTAGGGCAGTCACAGCAGAAGGAAATGACTTTCAAGAGTGACAGAAAACTGCAGTGCCCAGCCAGCTTTGGAGAGGTCTCAGAGAGCAGAAAGTCCTGAAACAATCAAAACACTTTGGAAAGAGGCATTTCTCTGCAATGGTACCTGACTTGTGGTACAGCCTGAAGAGAAGTTGCACACCTTCCTGTGCTGTTTATGGGGACTCCACAGTAGGACAGAGCTGTTGTTGGTCTGGGAAGTCCCATGGAGATGCTGGTGGCTGTAGTCTGTGCTGAGGCATGAGATGGAGATTTTGGCTCTCCTTGTAGCCATCCCCCAAGGGACTTTCTATCTCTTCTGAGCTCCAGTTAGAGACTTTGTCCCCAGGAGGGGCTCTCAGGATTACTTAATTAAAAGCTGATAAGTAGAACTGATACCAGCTCAGAGAACACCTTAAATGCCAGTTGACATCCTCCTAGGCAGGATGCTTTTTTTCCTTCACTTCTTGAGAGACATATCCTCCCTCCAGCCAGGGGCTGACATCACTGTTGGCCACTGGGCTACTCAAGTTAGAGCATCTCAGAGCAATTGTAGCTTTTCCTTACAGCCTGGAAGACGCCAACTTGATCTCAAGAATAAACCTCTGCAATGTCATGCGCTGTGACAAGGGAAGAGTGAGTTTTCTGGAGATCCTGACGTGAGATCCCAGCCTGCAGGGATGTGAGTAGTGGGGAGCTGGTCCCAGTGTGCTGGGGCTGCCCGAGGCGAGCGTGCTGAGCTGGTGAGAGCTGCAGGAATGCACTGTCTCCGAGTCTGCTCATTTGGAAATGGTGCTCTTTTCAACGGTTCTGTTATCAGATGGAGCATTTCCTTCATCAGTGTTAATATCCATGTAGTGAAACAATGAAAGGGCTTCCTATCAGTTCCAAATAGGACGTGAAAAGCTCTCAGCGTTAAGAGTAGAGGATGCTGGAATAGGGCAATGGGAAACGCCTGAGTCACTGAAATGCCTCTTTGATTCCATGAGGCTGATATGTTCAAAAGGGAAGAAGAAAAAAATAAAAAGAGAGAGAGCAGAGCTAGTTAATGATCTGCAGGACAGAGGACAGGAAGGGCCAGCGATTGCAGCATGAGCCCTGCAGAGGAGGGGAGGCACAGGAGGATGTCTGGCAAGGGCTTTGGAAAGTGGAGAGTGCAGTAGGGAACTCAGCACAGTGAGCTGCCTAGTTTGTTTTCAGAGAGGGGAAAGGCATGATGGAGAAATCCTTTTACAGCCTACCCTGCAGCCCCTGTCCTGCTGCCTCTTGGCCAGTGTGTGCCAGCTTTGCCTTCCCTTGCCTGGTTGCTGCTGTGCCTGCAACCCCAGATCAGAGCAGGGCTGTGCAGTGCAGCACAGTGTGGGGCAATGAAACAAGCCATGACAACGCTCCCCAGAGAAATTGGAAGGGCTGAACATGTCCCCAGTGCTTTGTGTGGGTGTAGAACTAAGCGGCATCTATTTTTCACGTCTCCCTTTTGTACTGACAGATCCAGCTGGGGCAAAGCTGCTGTGGATGGGCATGGAGGGGCTTTGTTGAGGAGTATCAGCAGCACAGTGAGTCCTGGGGACTCCTGGTACACAGAGGCAGCCCCAGCCATCCTCCACCCCATGTGCAGGAAACTCACCTGCAAGCTGCCCCTGCTGCCTGTGGGATTTAGGCTCAGTCCTGCTCAATGTGGGACAGGTGATCTGCAAAACAAATAACTTTTAAATCACTTTATTTAATGATTTAATGATGTCTCTGAGCACTGCAGATCTGGAGTTAGGCAGGGGAAAAACAGCTTTTCAAAGCATCCAAGGTCCCCAGCCCACAGCACAGAGGAGCTGTCCCAGCTGGGGGACATGCATGGCCACTTGTGCCAGAGCTGGGCCCACAGGCAGGAGTGAGGGATTTGCCAAGATTGGGCAGCACCTGCTATCCTGGGGCAGAAGAGGCAGGATATCCCGAGCCTACAGAAAGCCCTGGCCCAGAGTGGGGCAGGCAGCCAGGGCAGCACAGTCACTGGTAGCCCTTTGCTGGGACTGAAGGTCTCCCTGCCCGTCCCTGCTGGCCAGGTGTAAATCTCAAGGCCACCAAACAAACACATGGGCTGTGACGTGTGCCAGGTCAGGGGCTGCGAGCAGAATTTTTGCTGTTACAGGAAGAGCTGTAAATATTTCAGACATAACCTGTTTTCTCTCTCTGTTTTGCAAACCAACCCCACTCGCCTGCAGGCAAACAGCCCTCTGGGTATAATGATAACTGCCTCACCGTCTTCCCTGGTGAAATTACTCAATGGAATGAGTTAGAAACTGCAAAGAGAAGGAGCTGGAGGAGAGGAGGAGGTTAGACTTGCTCCTTCATGATGGCAAGAACTTGGCACCATGAAGCTCAGTGAAGAGCAAACTGCTCTGTGAGCAGTTTCCTCCTGCCATGGAGGGCTGTACCCAAGGGGCATGGCTGCTCCCTGTGCAGGTGATGGAGCAGTGCATACCCAAAATCCCTATTCTCCTGGCTGCATGGCTGCAGGCGGGATGTGTAGAGATGTGCAGGGGTCCCTGTGAGCCACTTTTCAGGGTTGTATCCTGTGCTCCATACTGGCTTGCCTCGCTCCATGGGGGAGCCCAGGCCCAGGGAGACGAACATCCAGGCAATGTGCTGCCAGTGCCATCCCACTGCAGCTCCCATTCCCACAAAGGACAGGGCTGCCCTTTGTGACGGGCAAGAGGGGAGGCGATGAAAAGCTGGGGAGAGACCTGCCAAGGCTGGAGGGAGCCCAGTGCTGGGGGTGGGGACAGCTGGGGGAGGCTCACACACAAAGGACCGTCCTGTCTTCACACCTGCGGGGCGGCTGGGCGCTGACAGGGGGAATAGCGCCACTGACAGAGGCACGTCGCTGGCAGGCAGTGGAAAGGCGCTTCAAGTAAAGGCAAGCGGCGCGGTGACAGGAGACATGCACAGGGGAAGGCAGCTGCCGTGGGCAGGGGCTGGAGACAGGGACAGGTGGAGGTCGGGCAGGTGCCTCTCGTCCTCTGTCTCTGCAAAAGCCTGGACAGCAATTTGGCGTGTGCTGGAATCTGTGTTGGCCAGGCTGTTTTCTACCACTGTGGAAGAAATAGGTGACCTGTGTGAGGAAGGGTTGGAGCCAGGGCTCGGGCAAAGGCTGGAAGAGGCTCTCAGAAAAGGCTCCCCCCTAGGCTGTATATCTTGAAAATATACAGTAGACCCCAGCCCATTCATCAGACCTTTCCAAGAGCTTTTTCAAGTCCCAAATCAGGAACCACTGTGGCTTTTCTGCTGCATCTACTAGTAATGTTTGAATCCACAGCCATGCTGTGCCCTTGGCTTTCTGTGTCATATGCAGGCCACATCCCAGGACTGTGGGTGGGGCTGGGGTCCTGTGGGAACCAGTGTGGAGAATTCAGGTGGGCATTCAGCAATGTTTTGTCCCTACCACACTTCGGTGGGACATGGGGCTGTGGTGGGCACCCATCACCACAGGGTGATGAGCCCAGGCTTCCCAGTCCTTTATTTACAGTGTGCACCAAACTGCACCACTTCTAACCCCAAAGTACCTATGTGGCCCAGGGCTGTGAGACTTGTCTTGCTCCCAAGGAGAAGCTGGAGCCCTCAGGAGATGGGGGACCTCCTGCTGTGGAATCACCTTCTCTTCTTCGGATGCTGGGGTAACATCTCTCTTGGGTCCTGCTTCCTCCTGCCCATTTTCACCAGTGTGGGGACACCTGTGCCCACTTCTCACACATTCCCTTGTGCCTGGTGGATGAGCAGGGATCGGGGTGCTGGAGGAGGAGGGTCCGTGCGTTAGAAAGCAGGTTGTAGATGTAAGCAGCTTTCATGTGTCTTTGAACAGCTTGTCGTCCTGGCTGCTTTGGGGACAGACGGGCCGGGGCTGAGCCTCGGGAGCTCCAGACAGCCAGGAAAAGCGGGTGGATGGTGCCCTCCGGCGGCCCCAGGGCCGGGCTCGCCGCCAGCCCGGAGCGCAGCCACCCTGGACCCCCCAGCCTCTGGGCCGGGGAATTGGAATGTCTCTTCTGTTCTTCTTGTTTGTTTATAGAGATGCTTTCCCTCCTTTGGCCTCTGCTTTTCCCTGGCTTCCCGTTGCTGAACTCCCCTCCCTGTCCCTCAGCCCGGGGACAGCTGAGATGCTGAGCAGGCATAGAACTGCTCCTGTGCTGTTCATACAGCCTCCTCCCTGGAGAGCAGCCATGGGGTCTCTGCAGTCCCAGCCCCTGGATACTCCCCCGGACCCTGAGCCTGGCTGGCTCCCACTCAAGGGATGGCAATAGACCCTTGTCTTTTGGAGATCTGGGAGCCATCTGGTCCTAGGTAGTCAGTGAAGGGGGCATAAAGGGATGGGTTGACCCTGAGAAGAGCCTGGCAGGATGGGCACCCTGGGGTGGGCTCTGTACAATGCTTAGGTGTCCCCATTGTGGCTGCCAGCACACCCAACTTGGGCCCTGAGTGGGACCCAAAGCATCTCTTTCCTGTCCCAGCTGGGAAGGGCTGGGTCCCTGACAGCTTTCCTGTTTGTGTTACACCCCGCTGCTCCCCAGCAGCCTGTCCCTCGCAGGGTGGGGGCAAGGGCAGCGCTGACCCTGCTCCCCTCCTGCTGGCACCAGTGACATCCCCTAGACCTCCTACAGGAGGGGGATGGAGGAATATTTGGGCTGGGCAGCCCTAGAGCCCTATGTAATGCTCCCTGAGCCTTGGGTCTCTGGGGAAGGCACATCCCAATGGCAGCTTGCAGAAGCCTTTCCCTTCCAGCTGGATTTGCTGCAGTAGAGGAAAGGGGAGGCAATGAGCTCCCAGACCCCCCTCCAGCAGGCTGTGCTGGCTCACCCACATGCTTACACCAGGCCAGCGGTGAGAGATGGCTCCTGGAGCTGTCACAGGATGACAACAGAGGACATAGGCTCCCACCCCTGCCCTGCAGATGGGCTGAGGCAGGGCTGCCTTCAAAGCAAAACGTTTGTGCTCCCTGGCCTGCTGGGATTACAAAGTTAAGGGCTGGCATTGTTTTCCCAGTTTCAGAGGGGGTGGATGCCAGGCAGGATTAGTCTGGCAAAGCTCCCCAATGTGCTCAAAGGGGCACAATAGGACCTTGAAGAGAAGAAGCTGCACTGATGACAGGCAAGAGGAGCATCTCTCAGCAGCCTGTGCCTCCTGACGCAGGCGGGAGGCACTTGGAGCAGGTGCTGCTGCTTTGTGGCTCTGTCTCTGCCAGGACACCCTTCCCATGTGCCCCAGGACCCCCCAGCACCACCAGTCCTGTGGGCAGGCAAATGGGGCACAGGGCTCTCTGTGCCAGGGGGAGAGAGGAGAGGTGCTGGGGTGGTGACCTTGGTTCCTCTCTGCTGCTGAAAGTCCCAATCACCCCTGCAGGTCCCTGGGGGCCTGTGCTGCCCATGCCTCACTGCAGACGGGGGGTGAGCCCTTTGCCCCAGGTGAAGTCTGGTCATGGGGTATGAACATGCCTGTATTTTGGGCCAGATGTTTTCTTCTCTAATTTTTGATTTTATAAATTATATTTGGCTCTAGGAACTAAATCCACTATTGGCCTGGGGGACTCTGACAGTGCCTTGGAGCAAGGGGAACCCACCAAGGCACAGAGCATTCCCTCTGGCAGCTTTTTCCCAGAGCATCTCTCTATGCTACACAAGGTCATCACTGCCATCTGGGAACTCTGGATACCTCTGGGATGATGGGACGTGTGGAGGCACCAGGAGAACCTGGGAAAAGGTGGGACACAGAGGTAAACAGGTAATGCATGCATACGGGTTTTTTTTCTTTTCTTTTTTTTTTTTTTTTTTTTTTTTTATAATTTGCAATCAGGAGCAATTAGAAAGCAAAACCTGGAAAGCAACAAAACCCACACCTTCCTGGGTTGCTGTTCCCCAGGGCTTCCCTGCCCAGAGACCCACAGCAGCACTGCAGGGACTGCTCTGTGCTTGGTGCAGTTGCAGAAAGCAGGGTCACAAGGGGACTGGCAGCCCATGCAGGCAGCCGGTGTTGGGTGGCACCTCCTGCCTGAAAATGGGTCCTCTGTGGGCAGAGGTGAGGGGCCAGGCCTCTCCAAGGGGAGTAGCTGGACTGGATGAAGCTCCAGGAGCAGGGCTGTGGGGAGAGTATCACCTGCAGGGTGTTGCTCCCCCAGAGTGCCAGTGGATGTCTCAAGCAGGCACTGGGAAGAGGGGAGCCTGTGCCTGTACGTGGGATTTCCCTGGACTGCTCTTCTGCTCTGTGCAGGCTCTTTTGTGGCTGCACAGGCAGGTTCCTTCTTACAAGATTTTTGCTGTAATCTCTGTCACCAGGAACCAAATTTAACTGAGTAGAAACATGTACCCGAGCAGAGCTATGGAGGTTGGCAAACCAGTGCCAGAGGCATTTATTGCAGTGTAAGGAGCTGTTCCATCAGTGAGCTGCAGTGATTGCCTGGGCTCCTTGCTGAAACCACAGCTTTGCCTGGCAGCACAAAACAGCAGCTTTTGTTTATCTGTGATAACTTATTAGCTCTGATAACTCATTAAGTGGTGGGGAACTTGAGCATGTGCCATCACCTGTCTGGCCCAGCTCTGCCAGTGTGGGTCACACATGGACTTGGCACCATCCTGCTCTGCAGCAGCCTGTGCCTGGCAGAGGCAGGTACCATGAATGAACCCAAGCTGCCAGGAGAAGTCAGACAGCCACCACAGAGCCCCTGCCTTGCTCACGGCCTGCCATATGCTGAGGCACTGCAAACCAGACTGAGAAGAGGCTCAACACACCTCAGACTTCCTACCCACCTGGCCTTAGAATGGCTGGCCTGGAGCAGAGTCACCAGACTCGGGCTGGGCTCACTTTGGGGTAGCTGTGAGGGATCTTGCTGTCAACATGGTCTCATGGAGCAGCTGGAGCATCCGTTAGGCTGCATGGGGCTGGCATGCCATGTTTGTGAAACCCGCCGTGCTTGCGGTTGACCAGAGCACTGAAATAAGCCCGGCCGGAATTGGTGTACTGCTCTGTATCCTGATGTGGTGAGCAGCTCCGACTGGTGAGGGTGGGGGCAGCCCCACTGGGGTGACTGGTGGCAGCAGGACTGGGGGAGCTTGGCAGCACCGGCATAAGGACCACACACAGGGCCCCATCAGCACCCGGAAAGCTCAGCCTGGCACCAACGGAACTGTGATAAAAATGAACGTGACCAGGACAGCAGCACGGGGGAGATTAATGTCAGATTGTCAGAGAGGAGGAAACTAAGGCAGACAGCACTCAGATACTGGAGCACTCTGGGGGGGCAAAGGGGTAGATGCTGCTTTTCCCAGCATTGCTGCATCTGCAGATCTGCATTCCCCCCTACAGCCTTTGAGGAGAGAGGAAGGGACGAAGGGTTTGCCCAAAGTGTGGGCATCACCCTTGTCAACACTGTCCTGCAAATCCTCCCACCTCTGCAGGTATGGCACCTGCTCCTCTGTATCAGCCTGAACAACAACATCAGCAGCACTTGCTGCCTGAGACATTGCTGCACATCTCTTGTGGGTCCCTGCCTGGGCTGGGTTTGCTGCTGCTCCTTCCCACCAGCAAAGTTTTGGCTATGATGGGAGTGCTCTTGGCTGCAAGAAGGTCCTTCTCCGTGGCTGCTCAAGGAACAAAGTTCCTCTCATCATTGATATCAGCTCATTACCAGAGAAGCCTGGTTGTTCAGTGTCTCCCACACCACCTGGTCCCCTGGTATCACCACGGTTTCTCCAGGACCCCACATCTTCCAGCTGTACAGGTACAAGAGCCTTTTTGGGGCCTCCTTTGCTCCATCACCTTTGATGACCCCAGAGGTGGTTTTGATGCTCTGTCAGACAACATTCATGTCTGATGGGTCGCATGCTCTTTCTCACCTGGATTAGGCAATCCATGTCCCTACCTAGCCTCCACTGCCTCACTCCTCTCCTTTTTTCCTGCTGTGCCCTGGGCTCTTTGTGTTTCCCAAGAGAGTATCCAAGACCCTAAGCCTGCCTGTGGGTGGCATCATCCCAAACAAAGTCTCACTGTGTTAAATCAAAGAAAAAAGACCCACAAACCAGAGCTTAAATAAACAGCTACAGGAGCTGGAGTCCAGTGGGGCCATGTCCACGCTGTTCACACCTTCGCCTCATATCCCCCTTGCATCCCTCCCATTTCTGCCCTACTTCTCTCTGCATGCCGAACCTGGGGCTCGGTTCTGTGCAGATCCGGCTGAGCAAGCAAAACCCCTCAAACCCCCAGCCCAGAATGGGCCGAGGCGGGGGAACCAGGTTCCACCGCAGGAGGTGCCTCCGGCTGCCGCCGTGTCCCCGCGGCGGGCGAAGCGCGGGCCTGCAGGGACCCCTGGTGGCGGCCGGGAGCCGGGGGACCCTCGGGGGCAGGACTGCATCCCTGGGAGCAGGACAGTGCCTGCCGCCTGGGAGCTCTGGCAGGGAACCGCCACGCTGGAATCCTGGGGTCTGGCTGAGGCACGGAGGCTGCTTCTACCTACAGCATCCCCCGAGCGGCCGCAGCTCCTGCTGCTTTTCTGCCGTAAGGAGGAGAAGGGGAACCAAGGACTTTTCCCTCCCCTGGGCTGGGTGAAGAGTCAGGGAGAGGCATTTTCCATGTCAGCCCCTCCTCTGTGAACAATGAAAGGTAAATCCTGCAGGAGCAAGGAGCTGAGAGGCAAGGTTGTGCAGTGCCCGAGTCTGAGCTGCCTTGTCCCCTCACCACCTGCTGTTGGACGCCCAGGGGGGCTGAATACCCGTGATGGAAATCAAAGTCCACCTACAAGTCAACAGCAAAGAGCAAGGATGACAAATTTTGGTGCTACCCTCCAACAGAATAGTTGCCTGTTCATAAAGCTGCCATGAGGAGGCACCCTGTGGCACAGTACCTGATGCCCCAAAGGTAGCAAAAGCTCATGCCTGTTCTAATTTTCTGCCACAAGAATGTCCCAGCGTGGAACATACCAAATTTTGTGGGCAGAGCTGGTCTGGGATCCTGCATGGGCTGTGCCAGTGAAGGCAGGGGGCACTGCAGGTGCAGGAACCAGCAGGGAGGGGGTGAGGAGGGAGGGCAGGCAAGGTGCAAGCCCAGTTTGCTGCCCGTGGAACGTATGTTCTCCTTCTCTGTTCCTGGATCCTGTGGGATGAGGTGGCTGCTGCCCACACTCTGCTCTTGCCACCCAGGGAGGTGATGCTGTTCACAGGGTGCTCTCGGGCTGCTGGCTGAGATAAAGCCAAGAAGTTTTTGCATCCACTCACCTGCTGGAGATCTATAGCTCACTTGATCCTCCATTCCTGACCTCACACCTTGTCCCTGCTAACCCACACCATGTGGATGTGCTCTTTCACCACCACCTCCTCCAAATCCTTTTCCTCACCCCTCTCTGAATTCCTCCAGCTTGTACTGTCTCCCCGGGTACCAAAGGTTACAGTAAAAGTGTGTTGCCATAAACATAAGTACACTGAGCAGCAGGGAAGAGCGGTTTTTGGCTGCCTGGAACCTGGAGCAGCTGGATCTGGCTGAGGACAACATCATGCCTTTTAGAGGCAGCACCCCCAGGGGCTGGCCCTGAACTCTTCACTGCAATTTCCTTCACCAGTCCCTTTTTCTCTTTGCACAGCAGGTTTAGCAAAGAGGTGCCAAGCATCGTCATTGCCTTCCCCATCCCTGTTCTGTACCATTGACACTGTGATGCTGCTCTGTCTGTGATGAGCTTGAAAATTTCACCGTGGGAGGATATTTGGTAAGCCAGCATCTCTGGTCTTTGGTTAAAGTCCAGCAAGCTCTGGACCAGTCCAGTTTGGACCAGTTCAAGAATCAGAGGGCAAGAAGTGCACGTGGTCTTTTTGCTTACGTACCTGGCTGAGAGCAAAAGCTTGTCCTAATGACAAGCCTTGTACAGCTGCCCAGTAGCCTTGTAAAGTCAGGAACTGGGAAGGATGGGGAGAGAGCAGCAGGTTCCTCAGTGGATGGATGTGGCAGGGCAGGGTGGTTAGAGGCACAATGACATGGAGGCAGATGGCAGAGCCCATGTGCCTGGGCCAAGATCTCCTCTTGGGGAGGAGGGACCCAAAATGATGTGTGGTGTGGCTGCTTTAGCTCTGAGCTCATCACTTCTCTGCTCCCTACCGCCATGCTCCCCGAAGTGTTGGGAGGGGGCTTCTCTCTTTTGAGTGTCCCACACCATGCCAAACTCAGAGTCCTGGGATACTTTTGGATCACTTTTGGCTCAGGTTGACTTTCTCCAACCTGTGTTGTCAGGTTGAGGCAGCTGCATCCCTGCTGGCCAAGTGATGCTCTGCACCTCGCAGATGCGCCGTGTGGGCCACTGCCATGCACAGCCGTCGTGTCTCCACGGAAGGAGGATGCTCCCCACTGCCTTTGAAGCCCCTGCCACAGCAGTGGTTGGGCACCACGCAGCCTGGGCACCACACAGAGCCGCGCAGGTGGCACCAATGGAGGTGTCAGGCACCCCTGACACCAGAGCCACCAAAGCTGGGTCTGCCGTGGCAGGCAAGGCCCACACCAAGCCTGCGTTGCTCCTCCAGCCTCAGTGTGCGTGGCTGCTGACCTCGGGAGGAGGAGGCAGCTCAACAGTGCAACATGGGGCCCTGCACAAGATGGCGGTGGGGCTGGGCGGGGAGGATGGGCGTCCCAGCGAGCCCACCACGGCCCCAGTGGGGTGGGCTGCCTTGGCTGTGCCTCCAGGCCCTGGAGCAGCCCCAGAGGAGCTCCCCATGCCCAGAGGACGTTTCCTGTTTGCTGCCCGTGCTGAAGCATCGGCCCTTCAACTGCCGCCACTGCTCCGCTTCCGGCAGGGGCTCCCGCCCGGAGCCCCCCTGCACTATCAGCTCACCAGATGCCTTTTTCAGGATACTGTGGTAAAACTGTGCCGGGCAGGCGCTGTCATTTGGGGTTTTCTCTCATGTCAGCTTCGAAGACAAATTGGACAAGGAGGAGCGAGAGGGGGAGAAAGAAGAAATAATAAATTTAAGCCAGAAAAAAAAAAAAAAAAAGAAAGAAAGAATGATGCTTGCCACCATCCTTGGCCAGGGCTGGCCCTTGTGCTGGCGTGGCAATGGGTCCCCCAAGCGGTGTGGCCGGTGGCAGGCTGGGGCCAGGGCAGGCAGACGTGTCCAGCATTGGCGGTGCCGCCTCCCTGGCACTGTCGGCCTCTAGTGGCGGTGGAGGCCATGAGGTGCCATGGTGGCACCATGGGCCCCATGGGCCCCACCAGCACCATAGGGACTTTCTTCCACCCCTCCAGGCACTGCTGCCCACTGGGACACAGTCCTTATCCCATTGCTACTGCCTGGTGGGATATGGTCCTCCTCTGAGACACAGGCCACCCTGCACAGGTGAGGGAGTGGGTGCTGCAAGAGGGGGTATGAGATACCCCTCACCCCTCAGCCAGCAACAGCTCAGGGTGACCCCAGACCAGCTGAGTGCTCCCCAGGCCACTGGTCCACAGCCACGAGATGGTGCTGAGCAGTGACCAGACTGGGTAAACTGGGATCCAGGCAGCACTGCTGAGGATGGAGGGAGGGACAGGGTGGGAGTGTCCCCCAGGCCTGCCATGGGGCTGGGGTACCCAGGGTGATATGTCCCACTGCAGGGATGGTCTATGGACAGGTGAAGGGGAGAGGTGAAGCTTGCCGAAAGCCCCTGTGCTGGTGTGGGGTGTGCACAGGTGAGCATGCAGGTGTGTGCTCCCTGAGGCTGTAACGCATCAGGAACCATTGAAGCACAGCTGCCTGCATGGCACTCGGCATGTGCTCCATCTCTGCTTCCTGATACAGTGGCAGGGTCAGGTCAGCTGGAAGAGACGTTGCTAAAGCAGTCGTGCTTTTGGATGTGCTTCCTCGGTATGTACAGAGATGTGGGACCTCCAGAACCTACCACAGACATGCAGAATTTGGTCTGAGTTAAGCCTGGTTATTTTCTTTTGTTGGATGAAAAAGAAATTAAATAAAAAGGTGGTTGGTCCCTCTGGAGCAGAGGGGAGGTGTCAGCATGGGGAGGGGAGACAGGGTTGATGGCACAGAAGTAGTGCTGGGCTGTCTCCACCCATAGAGGATGGATGAGGGGCTGGCTAGGGCTGGAGAGTGTGGGTGGGAATTACCATGCACCTAATATAAAACCTGATTTTCTTTCCAACCCCTTAGTTCAAACATCCGCTGGAGGATGTGTTGGACCTTCTGGGCTGACCTTCAGTTCTGTAATTTCCTTTGGAGGACTGTAAGTGAGAAGCTGAAGAGGGAGAAATTGTTTTCTCTTTGCCTGGGACCCACAGGAGACATTTTGGGTGTGGGTAGCACCCTGGTGAGGAGGGGAGGTGTGGGGAGGCAGGGGGGAGCAGGTGCCACCCTGTGCAAGGCAGGTGGCTGCACTGAGCTGGGTACACAAAATCATGGCTGCTTGCTTTCGCTGGCAAATCTTGCATTTGTGTGGTTTCCTTTTCCTTCTTCTATGTACACTTTTTTTTCCTTCTCACTCCATTTTGTTCCTTCTGCTGTGGAGGCAAATTTCAGCCCTTACAACCTTTTGGTTCCAAACTCTGCACAGGAAAAAAACTAATCACGAATTCCCAGCAGGGCTCAGCTTTAATTACCCGTGAGATGTTAATCTGCTGGAGGGTCTCAAGTGCCTCCCAACTCCTTATAGTCTCCCCAGGCTATTTTTCCTGAGCAAGAGCACAAGTGAACTTTCTAGCCTGGAAAAGCTTCTGTGAAGAGCACAGCTCCCAGCTCTCTATTGAAGGCCTGGCTATTTTTGCAGGCAGCAGGAAAACGGAGGTGGTCCTCTCCATCAGCTTGGGATTCCCTCTGCCTACGGGTCTCAGGTGAGACTGGCCATGAGGGTGGCTGAAAGGAAGAGGAGCCCTCATGCCTGGATTCTTGGCAGCAGTGACTACATCCCTACCCAATGTTGCTGTGATGCTTTGGGAACCTGCTGGCTCTGCTTCCTCACACTTGATGAGCTGCCAAGCCTGGAAGAAATAAGGGATATCCTCGTGAAGCAGCAGCTGGAGTTCAGGGAGATCTTGAAGCCAGCCAAAAATGGTGCCAGCAAGGCTAGCCCTGGCCAGGGACCTGCTGGACTGGCTCTGGTGGCAGAAGCCAGCGTGGTGACACTGACTAGAGGATGCAGTGGCTGCAGGAGTTAAGCAAGCACAGCCTGAGCCAAGTGTATGAGAGACTCAGCTCGTTGATGGCTGTGCTGATGGGACTCATTCAGGCTGTTGTACAGCAGCTCCTTCCTAGAAAATCTATCCTCAGCAGACACCTTGGGACTCATATCTGCCAAGGGGCAGCTTCTAGGCATATCATGGCGTCTGAGCAGAGATGTCATTTGGAAACCTCCTTAGGTGCACTTACAGTTTGTAAAACCCCACCATAAGAAAGATTTTAAAGTCAGATCCCCTTAATCCCTCAGAACTGAGGGGAAGGACATCAGGAGATGGACAGCTGACTGGCCCAATGGCCCTTATCGTATTTCCCCCTCCCCAAAAGGAGGCTGCACCCTTTAAATTTGGCAGAGACAAAGCCACAGCCCTAATTGATCTATCTGCTGCCACCAGGTGTTGTTGCTCTGCCTCTTCCCCCTGCTCCTGCAGACTCTGAGCTCCTGATAGGTGTTGTGGTTTTTCCTCCTTCTTTTCTCGTTTATTCTGAGGTGTAAATTTGCAGGAATTCAGAAATTTTTGAAAAGTTCCCTGAGGTATGTGCTGCTGTGGGCTGTTGTCACAGGCTGCCCCTTCACAGGAGTTCTGCAGGGAGGTTGTGGGCTTTGGGGTGTGAGGTGCCTCCTCACTGCAACTCCCCAATAGCTTTAGGGGTTGCTGGCACAGGGGAGCAGGTAAAGAAGTTGGGCACCACTTTGGGGGATAAACTCACCCTGAGGAATGTCACAGCACATGTGTCTCCATGATACTTCATAATCCACTTGAAAAGGCTGTAAGAGCCAGAGCCTGCCTCTGCAGGGGTCTCGCACCCAGCCCAAGGACCTGTACTGAGCCCCAGAGAAGGGACATCCCCGGGCCACCCACCCCAAATTGCCCTTTCCCTGTGCATGAGCTGGCCCTGAAGGAGCAGCACTGGGGGCAGAATAGGCTCAGGGTGTGCAGTGTGGGAGGCTGTGCCCCTTGAAAGGGTGGTAGAAGGGAGCTGTGTGGAGAGGAGTGTCACTGAGGCAGCTGTTTTATTCCCAGCTGACGGAATTGGGGCAGCTCTCCTTGGGGACCAGAGGCCTTTTTAGCTGGGGCTGCCTACGTTCATCCTGCCTATTTATAGCTGCTGCCTTTGCAGATTTGCAGATGTGGTTTCCATTAACAAGCAGGATCTGAAGCTGCCCAGCAGCTGAGGGCCAAGATGTGTGGTGATCGATCAGATCCCCCTGGGGTAGGAAGGGAAAGACATGGACACACCATCAACCCCACAGGGCTTTGTAATGGGCACTACAAGCTCCACTAGTATCCTCGGGGGTCTGAGCTGCCCATGCAGCCAAGACAGAAGTGGGACGTGGGGAAGAAAGGGTGGCACTGCCTTTCCTCTGCCAGGGGGAATGGAAAGCTAAGGGTGTCTTTGGGATCACTGGTTTGATCCTTCTTCTCCTCTCCTGCACTTACCTGTTTTGCCTGGGTACAACAGGCAGCCCCTGTCTGGCTTTGGATGCTCCTGGTACCCCTCAAGTACTGTGTGTGTTCTGGCTCAATGGGTTAGCAATAATTTAGTTGGTTTTAGCTGTTGGTTGTCCACACCCTGGTCAGGCAGGACTCTGATTTCAGGGCTCCCAGCAGCACCTGCACAGGGAGCAGAGAGTCAGGGATTCAGGCTTGCTCATTCTGCTGCAGGGTGAGGTTCCTGGGCATGGGAGGGAGCTGGTACCTGGTGACAATGTCATGGGCACCTGGGCTCTGGCCTGCTGTAAAATACTCCATACTAACCACTTTGGAAGCTCTGTGGCCTGGGGCAAAGGGCTCTCTTACTGTGTCCTCTGTACGAGGAGGAAAGCATCCCAGGAAAGGATAAGACAACTTTTATCCAACAGAGGCTAGTAAGGGGCAGACACAGTTGGTCTATGACAGACCTGGGCCATGTGGGTCCAGGAAGAGGGACAGGCAGTGCAAACAGCCTGGCAAAAGGCTGGAAAACGTCCAGCTGCTTGTGCACATCCAGGCACAGGGCTTGCAGGCAGCACTGGGCCACAGGGGGCTATATTTGCCCCAAGCCCAACGCAGTGCCAGTGCAGGTACTGTGGCATACCTCCTCTCCCCAGCACTGCCACTATTGGCAGTAGCATCCTCCTGAGCCACTGCTCTGTGGGGCAGCCCTGTGCTTGCCCTGTTTGTAGGCAGCCTCCAGCCCTTCTGCCGAGTGTGCTTCCCACAGGAAGCTGCAGGTGCCCAGCGGAGAGAGCTGCACACCACTTACCACCCTGCCCTGCACACCCACCCATGGGCAGCTGCCTCTACCCACAGCTCAGGGCAGGCAGAGGGACACACAGCCCCTCCTTCTTTATGAGGATCTCTATCTATTTTGGTAAACAACTAAGCCAAGCAAAGGCAGTAGGGAAAATCCACACTGCTGTCCCTGCAGCCAGCTCTGGGATGTTTGGCAGTGCACTGAGACAGAGAGGCACAGGAAAAAAATGTCTTATAAGGATGACATTAGCAGCGAATTGCATGCACCCCTGAACGTATCCAGGTGTGAGCAAGGGCCTACTTGGGCAGAACAAGGGATCAGAGACTGTTGTCACATGCAGCAGGAAAGCACGTGGCACACTGTGAGAGGCTGGCAGGAGAGGTTCTGTTGTGGTTTTCTCCTTGTAAGGGTGAAGGTGCATGTAAATCCCTAGGAAACAAGGGCTTGGCTTTCTCTCCTGCCTGGGCCAGAGCCTTGTGAGGTGGTAGAGCTCTGACCTCGAGGCACAGAGCTGACAAGAGGCAGGAGTGCTCAGGGCTGAACTCTGCTCTGCAGGGAACTGCACTGCCTGGCCACGGGAAGGACAGGGCCACCCAGCCTCTCTGCCCCCCCCAGCCCAGCACAACACGTACAGGCGAGGCAGTGGCGGTTTTATTTCAAAGTAGAACAAAGGTATCTTTTATTCTTTCCAGAGATTTGACATTCAGGTTTGCCATGAGCGTGTCTGTGCTCAGACTGGCTGGTTGTGTGCATTTACCCAGAGCACATCTATACAGGGAAAACCAAAAGCAGGAGACTGTTTCATAACCTGGCTGAGTCTCACCTCTGGTAAAGAAACCCTGTTACCCAGCCAAACAGCATGATGGCGTGGTCCCTTGCACAGCACGTGTTGCTGAGCAAACAGGCTTTATAGAAAAATCTAAAAACAAAACATACTTTCAGACATTCCACATCAACTTTTCCCCTAATTCTGCTGGGAAGGAGTTTCGGCTCAAAGTGTATGCACTCTCCTCTCCCTCCATACCTCTCCCCTCCACATGGTCGCTAAAGCAGAGCTACAGCGCGTCGAGGATGTTGTCGATTTTGGTGACCAGGTCCTGGCGCTTGTTGGAATGCATCTTCTCGTTCTCAATGTACGTGTCCTTCTTGAGCTTGCCCGCCACCAGCCGCTCGGCCTCCACCGACGACTTCAGGACGAGCTCCTTCACCTGGCCATCGAGCTTCTGAATCTCACTGACCTGACAGGGTGAGAAACGAGGGCAGTATTAGAGGAGACAAAAAACCATTCCTACAGTGAAGCTGGAATAGAAGAGGTGGTAAAACACGGAGCAAAAGATGAAGTCAGTGCTAAGTGGAAACATCTCTGATCCCTGAATATTGCCTCCCGAGCCATCACCTCTCCCTGGCATCACATTACGAGGAATCATTAATGCGTAGCTAAGCAGTGGAGAAAAAGGTGCTCAGAGGACCTGGGAGCTATATTGGCAGGAGACTGTTAAAAAAGAGTATTTAATGTCAGATTTTAAAGGCTTCAAACTAAATCGCAACTGACAGCTGGAAGATGTCCTTACAGTTAATGTTTGTGGTGTGTGAGTCTGCCATGACAGAGCTACTCTTTGAGTTAATAACAGATTAATTGAGGTGGCTGCTGATTAAATAGACCTCAGAGACTAAAGTGTCCTTCACTTGGGGTTAAGTGGCTGTTCCAGGTAAGTGTTGAAATATAGCGGAGGACAGAAAGGATAGTGGGTGTGTACTCACTGTGCCATGGCTTTTAACATGGTACAGTGAAATACTCCAAGGAGCATCATGTTACCAAAATTGTGTCAGCACCAAATTCAAATGTGCAAGAAAATAAGAGATGAGGGAGAAGATTTTGGTTTGACTGGTGTCAGTAATGAAGTCAGAACTGATACTGTGTTGATAGTTTCCATTTTTGCCTGTGTCACTGCCATGAGTTCAATGAGAAGCATCAGGATTGTTACAAAAGCATTAATGTGTAGTCATGCAGCTGGTTCATGGCCTACTTAAGAAATAGCACAAGCAGCTGTTTACCAGCAACACTTACAGGCCTGCATAACTGAGATTACTGCAAAAGTAACACTTTTCACACCCCCTGGCAGGGATCAAGCCATTTTCAGATTTAAAAAATCCCAGACTGGCTGCAGAAACTAAACCCCAAATTAAAACTCATGTAAAATACTCGACAGAGCCAAGAATAGGAGAGTTGACAAAATAAATTTGAATTTCTTACTTTATCACATAAGTCAGAGCCTTCTGTCTTCAGTTTAGACTGCAGAGAGGCTATTTCATTTGTCAGGGCCTTGTGCTCCATCTCCAAAGACTTTTTGCCACTGTTCAGGGTGGAGATGTCCCTTGATTGCTTGTATTTATTCACTGCTTCATCAAAGTGACGGTACAGCCCAAGCCTCTTGTTCACCAGAGTAAGCACCTGCTCTGTGATGCAGGCAACCTTCATCCGAGCTTCAGCAGCCGGATCCTGCAAGAGCACAGGAGGGAAGATCAAAGCAGTCATATCTTTGGCCTGCATCAAGCCATGCCTGCAATCTGCCACAGGACTATTACAGAAACTGTTCCCTTTGCAATTAAGTCAATTGACAGTAATTAAGTGAATGGTACAAGTTCAGCACTCAGCCCAGCCCAACAAATAGCTTAACAAATAATGAAAACACTGCAGAAGGAGAACTGCAGACATCCTACTTCTCAGGGAGATTACTTTTCATCCAGAAGGCAAAACAGTGATCAGCCTTAGGACATCAGTTCAAACCCTGCTGGAGTACCAATGTTCAGGTTCCATAAAAACAGGACTCCATTTAAGCATCTAATAAAACATCTGACTGGTGGGAACATTCAGTGAGAATTAATGGTATGAAAGACCTCCACCCGCCAGCTGAGGAAGCTACTAATGCTCCCACGGGGCTCTTCATCATACAGACCTTAGTGATGGAGAAATCCAGTCTCACGTAGACAATCACAGTGAAGAACAAGATGTAAAAGGCTCCAACCACCAAGAGAGGCTCCTGCAGCATCAGGATTTTGTTGAAGGTGTAGTGGACCTACAAGAGAAGTTCCAAGCACTGAGCAGTGACCGATGTTATTACAGGACGTAACTCCTTTCCTCAGGGAGCAGCAGAGCCAGACGTCCAGTCCAGCAAGTGTTTATTTTGGGAATCTAAGTGTTTTGTCCATGCCGCTGAATTTTTAGAAGGAACAACACTCACCACAATGTCCTGGATGTGCTGCTCCACCAGGTTGCTCTTGTGTGCCACAATAACGGGACGTCCAAAAGTGTCCAGGTATGTGTAGTGCAGCTCGTCTGAAGCACGATTGATTTCATAGGGGCTGTCCACATGGATATTCCTGGGGACAAAACCAGACAGTCCCATATGACTCTACACTGTTTGAGATGATGCAACCTAGGACTTGTCTGGCCAGCTGTGGCCTCTAGCACAAGTTCAAGTAGGCAGTCTCAGCAACGCTCTAAAAGGAAGCAAAGCTGTGTTCCAAGGTCTCCTCCACATGCACAGTCATGGTTTTGATTCACTGTCCTCAGGCCATTAGAGTGGGCTGGAAAATTGCCACCAACACAGCACTGTCTGCAGTAACAAGGCAGGAGTAAATGACACTTACTTGGCACCTTCTGGCAGGACAATCTTGACAGTCAGAGAGTCTGTAACTTGCTCATCAAACACATGGTCAACAAACCTCATCTTCAGGGCATACTGATCACCTAAGAGTGCAAACCAGAGGGTGGTTACAGATCCTCAGAGAACAAGGGACAACCCTGAAGCTCAGCTCCCAACAGAGGCGGGAGCAGAATTCGGATGGATTAATTGTGCAGCAGGGGGCACTAGCTCACCCAGGTATACTTTAACCAGATGTCTACAAAACCTGAAGGAAGCACAAAAAAGCTGGATTTGCATATTCTAGAAATAATAGCTAGCAACTGCTGTTGCTAAGGTGCAGCATACCCCGGCTTTCAATTCTTTTTGTACAGAAACCACCTTTAAACACAGACCAGAAGGTTTCCTATTCCCTGCCCCTTGCCACTCACCAAGATTGTAGAGGTATTCGTAGCTTGGCAGGTTATAGCCAATGATGTAATGGGTTTTCCAGCCCCCAAAAAGCGGGAATCGGGGACGGATCTCCATCTCCACAGAGTCATCCAGGACAAGGAGGTGGCTGGTGGAGATGTTCCCAATTTCATCTCTGTAATAGACATCCTGAGCAGCAGCTGGGAGAATGGTCTGTACAGAGAGAAGCAACAGTCAGTGCATTGGACAGGAGTTATTTCCAGTGAAATTGGCAAAACCAGTATTGGCTGTTAAGCCTTGAGAAACTGTGTTCCCTCATGAGACATGACAAAATGACCATTCAGTTGCACTGAGTGGTAAAACTGTGCTATTATAAGCAATCACAGAAGTGGCTCCCAGCACTAAAATCACTTGGCCTCCCAAATGAATGTGCTCTCTCCAGCCCAGTTTCAAACATCTCAGACAGCAAGGGATCTCATCATGCCCACCAGGACAGCAATTCCCTTTTCAATCCAGCCTGCTGCCCTAGCTCACTGGACTTGCTGGCTTTACAGTCAGCAAAATGAGATTTCTGTTTGGCTGCACCACCTTAGAGAATTACAACAATCAATCCTGGAGGGTTCAAGCAGAGAGAAAGGTTTTGGCTCAGATGAAAACACAATACTTTTCACATCTGGCTAGCTGAGTCACAGCTTTAACTCTTGTTGAGAGCTTTGTGAGCAAGGAATGAATGGCTGAGTTTCCAATTAATACTGTTCAACATGATGAGGATATGGCAGAGAAGGCAACGCTGAAAATAAGAGGGTGGGCATAGAATGAACGGTCCTTGCACAGCAGGAAACCAAAAGCAGAGTTGTCAGTACAAGGATAAGGAGTTTAGAGGGTCCCTGAGATTGGAGGGGTGGAAGTGTGGAGAAACACTACATGCCCTGCTATGAGTAGTCTGTGTGGCCAACAGATGCAATAAAACATATAACTTCCTAATGCTGCCTCTAGAAGCTATTCCTATCTAGCATGAGCCTTCTCTGAATATAGATCAGAGCTTTAATATCCCTTATGGCTGGGGTATGGCTACCAAAGAAAAGGCAAAGGATAACTTTTTTTTTTTTTCTCTGGGGATGTAAAAAGGGGGAAGCCACAGTTAAAAAAAATACAGGTTGAAAATGTCAACCTTAAAAGACTTGACAGAAGAGATCCCACTGTCTGGCTGTCTCTGGTAGTCATATCTGGAGAATGGCCCTTTCAGCACTGCTCCTGTGTGCTTTAAATCAACCGTCTCTTCAACCGCAATGTTGCCCCAGTGGGACACCTCGATGACTCGTGTCATGCTGGTGATGGTCAGGAAGGGACTGTTATTTTCGTAATGCACCTTCAGAGTGTCCTAACAAGGGAAAAAACAAGATAAACTATTAGACCTGAAGGAAGAAGCAAGGTCCCCTCACAATTATCCACTCCATGTGCCACAGAGACCCCTCCATGGCAGATGCTGCAGAGATGACTCTGACTGCACAGGAAGGTCTGAGACACCCAGCCCAGTTCACACTGGGTACCTGGGGGTACTCACAGGTTAAAACCTGCACATTTGGCTGTGTTAAAAAGGTGAGAGGGGCCAGAGATGCAGTGTTCCCCACTGCTGACACACCCCTGCCAGAGCCACTTAGATACCAGCTTGGTTTGTTCTGTGGACACCAAGCAGCAGTCAGCAATCCCATCTGTATAGGAGCACCTTGCTGGAGCATGTGTTCCTGGCCTACATGTGGTCTAACTCGGGCTTCACCTGCAATTCTTACACAAAGGCCTCTGCTTCCTTCTCTCCAGCCTCTCAGACACATCTCCCATGTCTGGAAGACGCTCTATGCAGAGCCACAACCCCTTGGCACAGACATTTACCTGGCTGTATGGAGGAATGTCCTTGAAGGGGCCATACTCAATCATGTCCTCAGTGCGGGAAGGGTTTCCCAGCTTGGTGTAACTCTCCACGTTCCTAGAGGCCAGTTTGACCCGAGTCGTTTGGGTCTTGGTGAAGTAGGGTGAGTAGAAATAGTGATTTCCTTCAAAGACCACAAACTGCTTCTCACTTTGGGTGATGTGGGTGGGGTAGGGCTGCAGGACGTGTGTGAAAACCATTTCAACAGAGACACGGATCTTGGCTCCCGGTGCCAAAGGAGATGGCAGCTTCACAGAAAAGAATTTTCCACTGGAAGGGAGAAGAACAGGTAAGTCATGTGAGATCTCCCCTGAGAGAACATTCAGATCAATCCCCTGTGGAAGGGAGCCCATGTATCACGTGTATCATGTGTGATTTGGGCCAGTATTTTACTTGCTCCTCAAAGATGTACAGATGTCTTGTCCCAGCACATGTGATTACTCTGGACTGGGGAGGCAGCACAGGGTGAACTGTGTCCAGGCACAGAGACAGTCTTTGCTTTGCAAAAGCACCTGGCTCCCATTTTGGAAGTGGAATGAATGGTGACACATTCCCTCCCTGATCCTGCATACTTCATTTATAAAGCATGCTTTTATTTTTTCGTTCTTCTCCAGATGACAGGAATTATCTGAATCAAAGGAAGCATGTGTATGTGTCCAGAAGACAATTCACAAACATCTCCAGCACCTGTTCCCACAAAGTCTGTTCATTCTCAGTTTTTTGCCCACCGGATCTAAAATTAAGGAATGGCCAGAAAATTAGCAAGGTTTTGGACTGAGGTTCTACAGAATGGATTTAGACTTCACCAAATCCATGAGGATCAGACTTCATGTCAATCCTGGCAGCCCAAGAGCGGGATCACATGAGGCATCCAGGCACATCAGAAACTATGATCCACCTTGACAACTCCATAGCTACTGCCCTCTTGAAACCCAGCTGCACTGTGCTTTTGAGCCACTTTACAGGCAGTCTTTACCTTTCAGCTCTCACAGCTCAGAAACCACCTTGCTGCCCAGTCTTGCATCATCTGCACAATATTCCAAGCTTGGCAGTGCAGATCCTCATACCAACAGTAGCATCCTCTCTCCCTGCAGCGGGCAACAGCCTGTGCTGGGCCATAGGACCCAGCACACTGCGATGCTCCCCACAGGGCAGACTGAGCGGTGCTCTGGGCACACAGCCACAGAGCACTTAAACTCCCTGTAATCACCACTGCCAACCCTCTGAGAGCTCAAAAGGGACCAAAGGGTAGGAGCATGACCACAGCTATAATGTTTCTCTCACCTAGTGTCCCTCAATAAAGGGCCAGGGCATTACTCAAGGCACTGAGTACAAGAGACTAAGCACAACTGAGCCCCCACAAAGGCAGCTGAGTTGCATTTGAGAGAGATTCACTTCCTCATAGGGTGCTCCCCTGACTAGCAGCCATGCATGACTGTGCTGGGCTCAGTGCAGAGATCTAAAATCTCTTAAACCTCATGTGTTATCTCCCAAGGAAAGAGCACCAGCAGGAGGGGAGTGACTTCTACTGGGGAGTCCTGAGCTGCAGGAACTGGATTTGGCTGCTTGTGTGAACCATGCTCCCTGCCTCTGTAACACCCCAGGATGCAGTCTGAGTACAGAATGGACCTTTTCAGGAAGAAAAGACTCTAGGGTTTCTAGGTATGTGGAACAGGGGTGGTATTTCTGCTTCACCACGGGGACAATTATGAAACCCTCATGCACAATCTAAGTACTGACCTTTAAAGGTGATACTCACCTTTTGCCCTTAACTTTAGTCTCTCTCACTTCCAAGGTGTTCTCCTCCTCTTCCTCACCCTTTACCTGCTCCAAAACAGATTGATCAGTGTGCTGCTGTTTAAAAGACTTAATATGTCCAGGGCAAACTCCATACAGTCCCTCTATGGAGCTTTTAGGAGTGATGCTCTCCAGAAAGTATAAGTTGAATATATAACTAATTTATTAAGAAAATTTAACAAAAAGCCCTTTCACAACGGTTTCACGAATACAAACTGCAGTGTGGTCAGTGAGCAAAAACAGATACTAGAGGTTTCTGGTAATTCTTGTTCCTCTCAGCCTGGTTCCCAAGCCTGCACAGTCACCATAACTTGGGCAAATGCGAATACTGGTCAAACGCTGTTGTGATTTCTCTTGTGTGTAGGGAACGAGCAGAGCACGGGAATGCGGCTTGACCAGTAGAGTTATACTACAGACCTCTGTATAGAGATACAGTGTATATACTGCAGACCACCGTATATAGCTCTATATGGTATACAGAAATACACACGCTGACGGTACTTGTGGAATTAGGAGAGCCCTGCTGCTCGTGGGTAAGCACTGGGCCCCCCCGGAGATGCCGGCCCTGCTCGTGCCATGCTGGCGCGACCCTCGCACCGCCGTGACGGCTCTGATCGCCCTCCCCATCGCCCCCCAGGCCGTGCCGCCTCCGCCGCCCCCCCCGCCACAGACACCCTCGCCTTCCCCCCGCGGTGTGCGGGATCCGGGAGCGGCGCTGCGGGGCCCGGCAGTGCCGACGTGTCCCTGCGGGCGCGGGGCCGGGCAGCGCCCGCGGCCCCACCGCGGCCCCCCTGGAGCAGCGCTCGGCCCCCGCTCGCCGCGCTCACCTGCACGCCCAGGTGGGCCAGGCGGGGCTCCAGCCCGGGCTCCAGCGCCAGCAGGAAGGAGGAGGCGGCCGCGCCGCCCGCCGCGTTGGCGAGGCTGAGCTCGGCCGAGACCTTGGCCAGGTGCGTGCTGAGGTCCAGAGAGCGCCGCGCCTCCTCCAGCAGCAGCTCGGCGCCGGCCCCGGCGGCCGCCAGGCAGAGGAGCAGGAGGCGGCACAGCAGCCCCGCCATGGCCGGCACACCGCGGGGAGGGCACAAGATGGCGGCGCCCGCGCTGTACGGGCAGGGCACAAGATGGCGGCGCCCAGTGGGAGGAGGAGGCTCGCGATGGCGGCGCCCAGCGGCGCTTGAGGCCCGTCCCCCCTCCCCGCCTTCTGCGGTGCCTGAGGAGAAGAGCTGGGCGCGCTTCTGTAGAGCCCCGGGGATGGCTTTGGCTTTTCACAGTCCCGGAGCTTCCCGGCACCCAGGCTCCGGCGGCGAGATCAGCGGTTTCCGCGGTACGCTAGGCCCGTACCCCTAATGAGCTCGCAGGCCTCGGGGCTGGTCAAGGACTTGCTGGGCCCCGCTGTGGTTTCCCACCTTTTTCCCTGAAAAGGAGCAAAAAATCAACGATAACAAATAATCTGAGATGCTCAGGACTTCCACGTGCTCCTCAGCCACCTCTCCAGCCACGGCCCGAAGCAACTCGTTGTCTCCCCATCTTTGGCAGCAGCCAGTTCCTAACAGGGCTCCGGCAGCAGCACCTTCAAGGGGCCAAAGGTGTAAATCCTGGTAGAAGCGCTCAGCATGGGATGGCACAGAGGGGCTGTCAGGTTGGGTGGCACGGGGATGGGCTTTGATGCTTTTATTACCCTGAGCCTCAAACTGGGACAGTTTGTCTCTCTGGCTTGGCACATGGGTTACTACTGCTCTGGCTGGTGAGGTTTAACACAAGTAGATTTTAAGCTGAGCCCAAATCCTCTGCTAAAAAGCACTGATAATTGACAGCTAGATGATGCCAGAGTAGAAGTGCTGCAGGCAACAAAAGCATGGTAACCAGCCCTGAACTGACTTAAAGAACAGCTGGAGAAAGGAAAATGTTAGTGGTTTAACACATGACCAGGGAAGGGGTGATTGACACTTTATTCCCAAACATCTAAAGCAGATAAAAGCGAGGAACGGATGTCGTCTGCCATGATTGCCGGAGCAGGGCTTTTGCCTCTGAGCCCTATGGGACAACAGACCTTTCATGTTTGCATAATGTGATCCAGGAGTTGACCTTTCTTTGAGATCCTAATATGAGTCACAGAGCAAATTCTCTGATTTGGCCTGAGATTGCCAAGTATCGGAAGGGGATTTCCTAAATTATGTGCTTGGATCTGGAGTCAAATAGCCACTTGGCAAAGGCTAAGTAAAATGGAGTGTCTCCTGGTGTGATATGTTCAAAACAGTGTAATTTCTTAACTGGCCTTCCCTTTCTCCCCTCAACACCTTCCCCCCCCCCGTTCCTATCATGGAAATTTTCTTGGCAAATGACTTCCATTTCCTTTTGATTTATTTAGGCACCAGCCCTGTGAATTTGGCAGCTGGCCTGGTACAAGCAGGTAGTTTTGTCACTGCGTTTTGGGTGACAGCAGTGCTATATTCCAGCAGCACAGCAGGACATGGCTGCACGGGTGGGTGTCCACCTCCTCAGCTAGGGAAGTGTTCCAGGTCCCTCTGCTCTCCAGGAAAAGCCTGTTTATCTTGGCACTCTTCTCCAAAGAGCCAGGCTTTGGGGCCCCAGAACTGAGTAGGCATGTTCAGAGGGAAACAACTGTGAAACATGAGGGGCTGAGTGAAACAGCCACCTCTAATTTAAGGCTGTCCAGTGGTGCAGCATCTGGGGACTCCCTCCAGTTGTCTAGCTTGGGTTTTCTGTGGAAAGTTCCTCTGCTAGAAACGGCTGTCACTGTCCTTCCTTCCATGTGTCACAGGGAATAAATGAACTCCAGTTGGCCTCTTTAATAACACATGCAGCTCAAGCTTTTATTTCCCTCTTTCCCTCAGGGCAATTTCTCCTAGCAAAAGGAGGGAAAGAAATAAATGCACATGTCCCTTGTGTCTGGAGATAACTGGGCTTCATTTATCACATCTTGGGCCAGAGGTTGCTCTCCTATGGGTTCATCCCAGAGGCTGGATTTGAGCCTGCTGGCGAATGCAAGTTTCAGCATCTGACCCATCTCAGACCCCAGCGAGCTCTGAACCAGGCTGTTGTACACTAACCCTGTGTTTGGATCCATTTCTTATTGTGATAATTGAGTCATGCTGAGCCTGCACAGCATCTGCTTCAAGACTTCAGCCCTACCACATAGGCTAAAATTATCTTTAGGTTGAAAAGCTGCTGCCTTTGGGCTTGTTCAAGGCTGAGCTTGGCTCTGCAGGCCCCTCTCGCCGCTGCCTTGTGAGCGGTGCCAGGGTGTTCATGCATGGGTTCATTCACAGCTGCCTGTGGCCCCTGGCTGGGTGTGCTGGTTGTGGTGGCTGGGACAGCTTGGAGACACCTTGCAGGGTGTGTTTGAGCAGGGACGGGCTGCTTCTGCAGGCGAGGAGCACTGTGGGACCCTCTGCTTCCTAATTGTCCCAGGCTGCAGCGTCTGTGTGCAGATCTGGCCACCCAGGCCTGCTGCCAAGCAACAGCAAGAGCCAGGAGCCCAGAGACGCTTATTTTTCTCTCTTTATGTGTTGTTGTTTTTTTTTTTAATTCCCTCATTGTGAGGAATGTCCCCCCCAGCAGTACTGCCCCAGAGAACTGTGGGTTGGGAAGCAGCATGAGAGAGGTTACCAGACCCTGCTGCCATCCAGTGTAATTCCCCAGCTCCCGGGGTGCTGTGGAGAGAGCCTGTTACCCTCAGGGCCACCGAGCAGTGGGAGGGGAACAGCCACAGTGAAGCCAGTGCCAGCCTAGCTGTCGGCCAGGGCTGAGGCACGAGAGTGGTCTAATAAATGCCTCTGGCAGGATCAGCCATGGACAGAACTGCACCCCAGGAAAAACCCTACGCTCCTCTGTTTTTACAGGGCTGATGCCAAACTCAGAGCTGTGTCATCTGTCAGAGCAATTTGTTCTCAGGAATGGAAGGAGAAGTTATTTTCCAGCAGGAGCGGGTTGGCTGTGGTCACAGGAGCACACTGAAGCCTGTAGCAGCAGGGAACAGGATTTATCCTGGTGTGATCCTCACACCAGCAGGGAGCTTGCATCAGGAATACACAGGGACCATGAGGTAATTGTGTTGCTCTCAGAGAACCTCGAGTCAGGGGCAGGAGATATTAAACAGGCCTGTGGATGTGTAGCAGAAGTCATCCTGGCAACGCCTTGCAGATTTTAACACACATCTCTCAGTGATCCTGGAAAACACACAAGCACGTGGCTCTCAGTCTTAATGACTGAGAAAAAAACTCCCTGTTTCAGATTCTGTTGGTGTTTCACTGGTGTTTCAGATTCTGTTTGTTTCTGTCCATGTGAAATCGAACAGCCTTCTGGCTGCCAGTGGGAAGCAGAGGGCACTTCTCTGTATTCAGTCCCAAGTGAGGTGTTGCAGTTGCCAGCCATGAGAGCACAGAGAGAACACCGCAGAGTTTGCTTAGCCTTGCTAAGGCACTTGAAAAGCAGCTGGGGAAAGAGAGAAAAGAGAGTCTTCCATTTTCATTATTTTTACAACCACATTTTTTAGCTAGTCAGCATAACTCACACTGAGCCTCTGCCAAGCAAAATACAGTTATTCTTGTTTGGGGTTTGCCTGTGATTTCCATGGGAGTGGTGGGCCTGGAGGGGGCTGGCTGGGGTTTGACTCCTGTGATTTGGTCGGCTGCACTGGAAATGTGTCCTGCCTTCACAGAGACAGTGGTGATGGGGCACAGTCTGCTCAGGGGCTTTTTTTTCCAAGTTACTTTAGGTATCTGCAGTTAACACCCTCACCCTTACAGTGCTCACCTTTCTTTAAAATAATGTCTTACTACTTTTAAAAAAATCTGTTTTCCTCTCCATGTTAGATGACAAGACCCAGAAAAACTAGTGAAGAAAACTCTCTCTGTGCACAGCAATTGTACAAAGCATTGGGAAGCACACAGAGAAAACCTGCTGGAAGAAAATGGCACAGTATCTGAGTTTTGTAAGGAGGTGAGATCACTGTGTGACGAGTGTTGTTGCAATAAGGAAGAAAAAATTCAAGCAAAAAGGAAGCTTCATCACTTTAAAAATTACTTTTAACTTTGTTTTAAAACTTCCTAGAAATGTAACTGAAATAGCCATAGGCTGGAAGTGACTGGCTGCAAATGGAAAAAATCTGCTACACATGTCCAGCTGAAACGCAGAGCCTGAGCACGTGGTCCACTCGAGGGGACTCACTTTGGGCTGGAGTGGGTCTGGATTTTGTCACAGGATCAGGGCTCGTTTTGGATAGAGGGAAAAGTGCTGGTTTAACTATATTAAAAAATGAGCGTGTAATCAGGGCTGCCACTCAAGTATTTCCTGGTGCAGACAGGACCTGAGTGCAACACCCCCTTCAAACCAACTCTGGATTGGCCTGTTCACATCATCCAGCAGCTTGAAAATGCCTTCAGTGGACCGTCAAACAGGAGGAGAGAGGAGGACGGGCTGCATGTCCTGGTTTGAAAAGACAAATGCTGCCCTTCATGGAGAACCAGGGGGCAGAGAAGCTGCTGGCTGTCCTTCCAGGCTCCAGAGGAGGTGGCCGGGGGTCGCAGCCATGGGCAGAGCGGGGACATGCTGGCTCTTGGGGCAGCAGCTGAATTGATCCTGGCACAGAACCACACCTCTCCATTTGCTCATCTTCCCCAGGGTCGGCGGCGATGGCAGAAAAACATCGGGACAAATGCAATGAAAGAGCCCGCACTGGAATCAAGGCAGGAGCACCTGAGTGGCTGGTGTTGAGCTCCCTGACCTGGACTGGCTGTGCCGGGCTCCTGGCGGGCAGTTGCAGGCAGCGGTGCCACTTCTGGGCGGGCGATGGAGCCGGTTGCAGCTCTGAGGGCTGACAAAAAGCCTCACCCTCATCCCCCGGCCACGTCCCCCCGGCCCTGTCCCCTCCCCGCCATGGCCCCGCGCCACCGCCAGGGGGCGCCCGGGGGCGCCGCGGGGGCGGGGCCGGCGGGGGCGGGGCGGAGCCGAGCCCCGCCCTGATCGCTGCGGCCGCACCTTGGTGACAACAATTAATCAATTAACGCCGGGCAGGGCCCCGCTCCCTCCCACAGGATCCTGGCAGAAGCCCCCGGTGAGGCGGCATCCCCGGGCCGCTTGTGATGGGCAACAGCCGCCCGGCCCTGCGTGGGTAACGGGCACCTCGCGCTGCAGGGATCTGCGGGTTTCAGTGTGGCATCCCGCTGTCATCGCCATCCCCCAGCCTGCCAGGCTCTGGGGCGTGCAGGGCCTCTCCTGGGGTCACTTCAGGAGGTGGTTTGTCCCCGGGTTGAAGAACGGGAGGTGAGGGAGTGTGCAGTGATGCAGTGCCCAGGTGCCAGAGGACTGCAGTGGGACTTAGTGCCCATCTCTCTATAAGTGCTATTGCATTTTTCCTTCTGACCCTTTTAAGGTCCTGTGGTGCCAGGACCCACCTGAGCACAGCACAGTCCCTGGGCCATGATCCTGTCCTTAGTGGTAGGACAGGATCCTACAACTGGATCCTGGCAAGGAATTGTCACTGGCCACAAGGTACAATAACTGAGTTGCATGAAGCAACTCCTCTTTCTCAGCTTCTTTTTGGAAAGGAAAGCACTTGCTGGTGTACCTACTTAGAAGCCTGTTGTTCTTGTAGAGTTTAAACGTGGATTTTAAAGCCTTAGTTTTGCAGGATCTGCCACAGCCAGCGGGAAGTTGAGGATCCCACTGACAGTAGCAAGAGGGGGTCATTTGCAGATTGACAGCTCTTTTGCTCCCTCCAGGAGCCCTGTGTTCAAGCAGTGCTTGCTGTGAGATAATGCAGATTTCTCACCAGGTTAGTAAATTTTGTAATCTGCTGGCAGAGGCTTCCCTGGGTGATGCTCTGTGAAGTGCCAGCTGGGATATACATTTCTCTTGCAAAGGCAGCCCTTGAGCCCCTGCCAGGCTGAATCAAAACCTCTGACCCAAGCCTGGCTTTTCATGGACCTCAGCGTGCATGTGTGTGGTGGTCAGCAGTGGCCTCTTCCCCAGAGACAATCTCATCATGCCCTGCCAGATGGCTGTTGGTGATTCCTTCCCATCACAGGTCTTTTGATGTGTGACCCAAAGAAAGGGAGCATTAACCCTCTGTGAACAGCGCTGGTCTGCAGCAGTGAATGCAATCACTTTCCTGATAAAAACACCAATGATCAAGCAAAAAAGAAATGTGAGGATCTTTTGATCATTTGTTATTGTTCCTTTCTCTGAAGGCCTCGGGCTTCTCACAAATAGCTTTCCTGCCTTCCTGCTAAGAAATACTTGATAAGATGTTTGCATTGGTTTTTGCTGAGCCAGCAGAAGCGATCCACTCCAACAGAAAGGATGGCAGCCAGTGCCTCAACCCCACACAGGTCACCCAGAAAGCAGATAAAAAAGACAGCCTTATTCTCCAGCAGGCCAGCCCCAGCTCTGATGTTGGGATGGCCCTGGTGTATGAAGCAATTTGGCAGGAGTGCAGGTTAGGCAGAGCAGATGTCCCTTAGGCTGGCATTGTGCTGGTGTAGATGGGATAATGCCTCTTTTGTAGCCTGACTGCTCGCAGACTGGCTGAGAACTTCACTGAAGGAGAGAAGCCCAAAGAGATCCTGCTTATCTAAACAAAGTAAGAGATGCTGATTTCTATTTGCCAGAAATTTGGGCACCTATATGGAGCCAGCCCTGAGTGCTGGAACAGAGTAACTGAAGCTGTAACACCCACCTACAAGCATTTCAGTTTAGGATCGTGCTTTGTGAGGCATACCTTCAATTTGGTGGCTCAGGGATTTGCAAACAGTGAGTCATAACTCCCCAGGGTCAGAAATGCAGCTGCTGAGACACCAGGCATTGAAAAGTGTTGTCCAAGATAAAAGCAAAGCAAACCTAACTGCCCACACACCCTTATCCTTCAAGGCTGAGTATCTTTGTCACCGTCTTTGAAAACATGCACTCAAAATTATACCAGCTTCTTGTGGTTGCCATTGATACGGGATTTACTTCTCCTTTTAGAGCAGACGAGGGGATTGCGAAAATCTGTCACTTGAAAGAGCTGAGGCAAATAGATCTGAAGCTAATATGCAGCACCCTGTGCTTGCAGAGGTGGCTGGCATTTGAGGAGGGAATTACACTGTAAGACATATCCATGTCCTTCCCACGGAGGGTCCCAGAGGAGCTCCTTGGGCCTCTGCAGGCAACCCCTGTCCCTTCAAATCCAGGATGGACTTGCAGGTCCTGGAGAGTGTGCTGCAGTGCAGCCAGTTTGGTTCCTACCCACGGAGTGCTGTCTTTGGGACACCTTTTGGCACTGACTCACTGCTAAGGAAGAAGCGACACACAAGTCACCTGTTCCACGATGTGTCCCACTCACAGTGGTCACGTGGCACCAGGCTCCTGTCCCATGACACATTCTGGGTACAGCAACAGCATGGCACGGCCACCTTTGCCACAGAACACCTGGATGCAGAGCTGACATGGCTGGTCCACCCCATCGCACAACACCCCATGCAGAGAGGAGCAGTGGCACCAGCTGGGGGTCCTGCAGTGTCCCAGGTACTGCCAGCCATCAGCCTGTCCTGCCTGTCCCCATGGCTTCAAAGCCATTTGTGTCATAAGTTGAGAGGTCTCAGGCTCACCAGACCTTCACTGTGAAGGCTTCAGTGCTTGGTAAGTAACAGCTTGCAGAGCCTGCTGCTTTGGTAACACACTGCTTTAACAAAACCTTGATCCCTGAAGGAAGGCCAGTTCTGCAAAGGCCTATGAAGTTCTGTGCTGGCTGTTCACCTCTCTCTGTACCTATTTTTATACCATTCCTATGGTTTAAAAAGCCTTTCAGAAATGTCCGTGTTTAGAGGGACACAGATCTGACAAAGTAACTGACTCACTCCAGCCTCAGGGAAGTTACTTCACTCCCTGGATCATCTTCTCCATTTGAGTAGGAGAACAATCATATGAAATTAGCCTGCATACCTCCAATGTGGCTGTAAAAAAACAATTAGCTGGTATTTAGAACCATCTGTAAAAGTGGGAAGGTGTTGATGTTGGGGAACCTCTGTAGCTGAGGAGGCTGGACAGCTGGAAGACCTGCAGGGGACTCAGGTGATTGTCGCTATTTTTGTGACAGCCTCATGGGATTACGGTTATAAAGAGGATGTGGGTGACTCTTTGCCCCGAGCCCAAGTGTTGGCCATTAGAACCTGTGGGCCATCCTTTTCCCTGTGACACTTGACCTTTCCAGGGTCTTTGGTTTCCACCAGTCAAGGCTCCAGATAACTACGGTGGCGTCAAATGGGTAAGAACAAAGCTATATGGTGCCCATCTTACACCATGACCATGGAGTTGATTCTCCCTGCCTGTCTTGCCAGGGTCAGCATGTACACTTGTCTAAGGATGTCCCCTGTGCTCAGCATGTTGTCCACAGTCTCTGTAGGAGGCTGACTCAAAGGCAGAGCAGAGGGAGAGAGCTGGCAGCTCACATCTCAGGGAGAGAGCTGGCAGCTGAGGGAAGGTGCTGGCATTGCCACCTCCCTGTATCAAAGCGATCACAGCTCTGCAGTGATCTTGTGGCTCTTGCTATTGAACAGGGGGAAGATGTCAAAAGAGTCCAAAGCCATTTTCTTTATGTGCTCATGTCTCCTGTGTCTGGTGTGAGGGAACATGGCACAATCAGGCTTTGCAGCACTGCAGGTTGGCCCCCACCCTCTCTGTGGGGCTCAGGCTTCAATGGCTGCATTTAGACCCTATATCAGTGCTTTATCTTTAAGATGTTCATCCTCCAACAGATGCATTTTATCAGTGAGCACAGATGCTGTTAATCCCTTGCACTATGTGCAATGTCCACCTCAGACTGGAGATCTGCCATGAGATAACGATTGCAATTGCTTCCTGTAGTTGGTATCTGGTGGCCAAGTCTTGTCCAGAGCTACCTTTTTGCTTTCATGTGTTGCTGCCTGGAAATCACTTGAGGATTGCAAAGGTGAAAGCATTCATAGATTACCAGAGCAGTATTTGTGCTATAGGCAGGGATTAGGGAACAGAGCAGGCAAAAGACTATGGCTGTATTCTTGCTGGTGGAAATGCATACATGGTCACGGCAATAGCAGATTTGTAATGAACAGAATGCCAGCAGAAGCAGGCATCTGCTTTAGACAATAAAGGATGACAAAGCTTGGTGTACCAAAGCAAGAACTTGCGTGTTTACTGCATTTTAGTTCCCTTTTATAATTTTAGCAAGCTAAATCATTATAATAATTTGAGGAAGCTGATATGGAAGGCCAAAGGTGATGAGGGAAAGCATTGCACATCCAGCTGAGAGAGGACAGCTACACACAGGGATCTCTGGACAGTCAGTTTTCTGACTGTGGGCTGGTGCCACACCTTTCTGGGCACAGAGACAAAGAAGGGTCCCAGGGTTGAGCACAGCAATGAGGAGGAGGGACTGCATCTGAAGAGCTGAAACATGCTGGACAAGTATCAGGGGAATGATAGCTCCCAAAGCTTTTAATGTCAGAGATGGCCAGAGGTGAGGTAACTGTGTGTCTGTAGAAGAGGGTGAATGCATTAAGCACCATAGGGAATGTCAGACGTTCACAGCTCATGTCAAGGATTTGTAGATGCTACAGCTAAAGTGATGTGATGTGCTGCCCTAGGCCTCTCTGCAGGCCCTTCCAAAATCAGCAACCAGCAGGTGTTTTTGTGCTGCTGTTCACTCCATCATCTCATGGACTGAGAAGGGAAAAGGAGGGGCCCTTTCAGTCCAAGGACAAAAGCAAAGAGGTGGTGTAAGACATATAATGTTTTATTGCCTCTAATTGGACCAGGAAGATTAGTAAATAGAGATTAGATGACACAAAGGGAAGAAAAAGCAGGAGACATTCTTACTTCCTGGTTTAGAGGAACGAGTCCATGAAATAGGTTGAGGTTTCTGCACTGGTAAATGTCTAAAGGCCTGTCACTACAGATCCATTCACCTGTGTGAAGGTCTTTCAAGGATAGAGAATGGATTTCTTCAGAGCAGTGTTAGTGATATGGAACGACTGGCACAGGGATTCAAATTGATCCATTTTTATGGGTTTGCATTTGAGTTTTGATATTTTCAAATAAGTGGTCAGATGGGAAACAGTTTCCTTGAAGGATAGTGAAAATCATTGTGCTGGGTGGCACCAAGCTCTGGTGTCCACAAGGCCACCTGTTTATGCAGGTGGGGAGGTGTGTGTGTGTGTGTGTCTGTCCCTTCAAGAGCCACAGCTCAGTACTTCCATTTGCCACTGTTACCACTGTTTTTCTACTTTCACTCTGCCACTGCGAATGTCGCTCTCATCCGTGCCAAGACATGAGCACCCAGCCTGGATAGCAGGGACCTCTCTGCTGACATTGATCCTCCTGACAGCCAGGATTCGTGTGTTCTTCAAGGCAGGTAGGATATTGCCTCATCAGCTTAAGAAAATGGTGCATTTCCACAGGGGATCAGAAAACAGCTGTTGGTGACGTCAAGAACAAGGGGCACAGGAACTTGGTGTGAGTTATCTTCTGCGTAACAAAGGTCTGTAATAGGTGGTGCCAGGATAGCTGTGCGGTAGAGCAGGAAATTTCACTCACAGCTTTTGTTTGCTTCTCATATTGTGTAAAAAAGAAAGGAAAAAAAGGGAAAGAGAGCTGAGGAACACCCTGTAATTTGCTATTAATTACTGCTCTTAACAACCCAGCATGTGGTTCTCCTGTTAAAGGGCAAGGGACTGGGACAATCTCAGCTGCTGATGTGCCCAGGGCCCAGTCCTGGGGCTGAGCTGAGAGGGTACTTTCCACCCCATCCAAAGAAACCATGTGTGTTTGGGAGGGTTTTCTCCATCATTTCACTAATCAAAGCTTTTCCTCTTTTGTCCACTCCATGTTTTAACTGGTACCAGGTTCTTCTACAGCATTTTGCATCTAATGGGACTAAAAGCACTAACAGACTAGATGTTACAAGTTCCCTTCTCTGGGGTCTGGAGCATCTCTCTGATGAGGAGGGACTGTGGGAGCTGGGCCTGTTTAGTCTGGAGAAGACAAGACTGAGAGGTGATCTCATTAATGCATATAAATTTCTCAAAAGTGAGTACCAAGAGAATGGTGCTGGACTCTTTTTGGTGGTGCACAGCAACAGGATGAGGAGCAATGGCCATAAACTACAACACAAGAAGTTACACCTCGACATGAGGAAGGATTTCTGTACACTGAGGGTGGCAGAGCACTGGAACAGCTGCCCAGGGAGGTCATGGGATCTCCCTCTCTGGAGACATTCTAAGCCCACCTGGACATGTCACCTGCTCCAGGTGACCCTGCCTTAGCAAGGGGGTTGGACTGGATGATCTCCAGAGGTCACTTCCAACCCTAATGATTCTGTGATTTTCTTTTTAGTGTTGCTATAAGTAGCTTTGGTCCTTTTATCTCTTTCATTAGCTTTAAAAATGCTTCTTTTTCCTTGGTTGCTCTCCTGAGTTCATGGGCTACCCAAACCACAACAGTCACAAGCTGGATGAATGCATGACAATATTCAAGTATTTGCTGAATAACAAACTCACTGTCAACAGAGTAGAAAATATGGATTTAACCTTGTACGCCATGGACTAAGGTCCAGAGAGTTTACACAGTCCCATTTTACTTGCCTGCACTATTGATCTGAATAATCAATCTGAATGTGTCTTCAATTGACATCTTTTTACTTTCAGCTTCTTTCCTGACAAATGCTGTTGCTACTACCCCACTCCAGAACACAGCTGAGATTAAATATATATATATATATTCTAAAATATAACCTCTTTATTTCTAATAGCCTTCACTGAAGACGCTTTTTCCCCATATACTAATTTAACCGCAAAGGCAGGCTGCTATTTCTTCAACACCTTCCAGAGAAGACCAAAGGACAGATTCGCGCCCTTGTGTCCCCATCTTTTATTTCGGAAAGCGTGAAGGTTTCCCCAGCCCCTTCCTGCTCCCCTCCGCCCGGGGCGTGGTGTTCGCTGCCCTCGGGCGATCGGAGGCCGCGGAGGAGGCAGGTTCCCTCTGGACAGCACTATAAACATTTATTTCGCAGTGAGCACAGCGACGGGCTCCGGCGGGGCCCGCGCCCCGCACAGGGCGCGAGATGGCGGGCGGGCCGCGCGGTCACGTGTGGCGGGCGGCGGTGACGGCGCGGCCCCGTGATCGGAAGCCGGCGGGGAGGCGGAAGCGGGCGCGGGGGGCGGCGGGGCCCATTAAAGCGGACGAGGCGGGCGGGGGGCAGCGATCGGGCCGGGCCGCGGCAGCAGCAGCACCAGGTGAGCCCGCGGGGACCGGGTGGGATGGGGGAGCCCTGCACGGCTTCCCCGGCGATGGGGGGGCAGAGGCGGCTCCGCCCCGGGCGGGGGGCGCCGCTGGTGGCCCCTCCCCGGCCCCGGCGGGGCGGTGGCGCGGTCTCGGCGCTGTCTCGGCGCTGTCTCGGTGCTCCCGGCGGGCTCCGCACCACGGCCCGGCCCGTTTGCCTCCACCTACACCGAGCTCCCCGGGGCTGGGCCTGGCGCGCCCCCGGGACAATGCAGGGGGGTCTCCCCGGGAAGCGGCCCCTCCCCGCGGGCCTCTCCCGGGATGCGCGTTTCGCCAGCGCTTTGTGGAGCCTCCTCTGCCTGATGGGCTCGCGGAGGCCCGAGCGGTGCCTCCCGGGGAGGGAGCGCATTGTCTGAGCCGTGCGGTGCTGCCGTAGCTCCTCGCGGAGCCCGGGGAGGCTTTGGGGGGGCGCTGGGCCGGGGCGGTGAAATGCTGCTCTGGGGGTCGGTGGGTGTCGCTTTTAGGATGAGCCGGCGGCCCTGGGAGCGATTAATGTGACCGAGCAGGCGGCCGAGGGGACTGGCAGTTATTGCGAAAGTGGCTGTTGGTGCGTGTAAAGCCTGAGTCAGTCCGGAGAAGTATTGGAGTGGATGCTGGAAGTGCTTTTGGCTGTGAGTGTATAAGAAGGTAAATTAAGTGGTAGTTGCGTTATTAGTCTCCAGGTATATATAGACAAATAATTATGGAAATGCCTAATGGTTGTGCTGAGGACAACTACCCTATCCTCCCTGTAAATAGAGGGATTATTTTAGTAGTGAAAAGGCTGTCTTAATCCGAAGAGAGGTAACCTCAGCATCCAAATGAATATGTCTTGCCTAGTGTCTCCAAACCTTTTGAGTCGAAGCTGGAATCCTCCCTGAAAACTAAAAATATTTGCTGATAAACAGTGCTGTTGTGATATGTGTGTATGAGGTTTTTGTATGTAAACTGAGAACACATGACGGAACAAAGTCCTCCCAGCTGTAAGCAAGCTGTTCTTTGTTTGACACTTGCCAATATGGAAACCTTAAAGCTTTCAGCATTTGCCACTGGCTGGCCAGCTCTGGCCTATGGCTAACACTTTGTATATCCGTGTGGGAACTGTGGCTGGGGGAAGTGGAGAGTTCTCTTTTTAGGGGAGTGGTACATAACCAGCTATGCCATGGTATTTGGCTGGCTATGACTTGAAGGCTGTGGTGGTACCGGTATTGTGTGATGGGAGCTGCATCCTGGCTGTGCTTCCAGTGGAGCCAGGCTGCTGGAGTCAACATACTCTGCTCTCTCAGGAGCTGAATTTGAGGTTAAAGTGGGTGGAGTCATTTGAATATTCCCTGTTAAATAATCAGGGCTCCCTTGCTGTACTTACTCAGGAAGAACAAGTATACTTGTCTCTCCCCCTCCCCCTTGTGACTCCCAACAGCTGACTGAACACATGACTGGCCCTCCATGCACTAATGAGTGGACCCACCATGCCTGGCCGGAGTCCTCAGAATTAGAGCAGCTCTAATACTGTTACTTTCAATCACTGCCTTAGTTTTTTTTTTCCTTTGTGTTGCTGTTAATACTTTACTTCTGGTGTAGAAAAGCTGTGAGATGGGGTTAATCTGACCTCTCAATAAGGAAAACTTCTAAAATCCAATAGTGGTTTCTTGCTCTCCCAGGCTGCAGTGAGAAGTATAACTGATAAGATGCACAGCAGTAGCTACGTTTAACTTTCTTCTTTCCTCTGATGTCATTCAGTGGTCCCTGTCCTCAAATACCCTAATGATAGTTCAGCACAGGATCACAGAATGTCCTGAGTTAGAAAGGTCTCACAAGGATCATCAAGTTCAGTTCTTAGTCCTGTACAGGACAACCCCAGCAATCCCACCATGTGCCTGAGAGTGTTGTCCAAACACTTCTTGAGCTCTGGTAGCCTTGGTGCTGTGACCATTTTCCTGAGGAGCGTGTTCCAGTGCCCAATCACCCTCTGGGTGAAGAACCTTTTCCCAGTATCCAACCTAAGCCCCCCCGATACAGCTTCACGCTCTTCCCTCGGGTTCTGTCACTGGTCACCAGGGGAGAAGAGATGGAGAACGTGGCACCCCAAGAGTTGTACCTTGAAGGTGCCAAGCTAAGAATTTAAATAACTGTGTAGCAGACGCTGCACTACAGCCATCCTGACCCTCCTGCCAAAGCCAGGGAATCAAACTCTTTGAGTAGCACAGACATGTTACGACACTGAATCCTTAACTGAAAGTGGAAAATGTACAAACTCTGCTCTGAAGTGACCTGGGAATATACTGCTTTGTTTGGTTTACTACCCAAAATGAGTGCTTGAGGGCAGGAGGGTTCTCAGATTCAATTTCTGCAGCACCTCCCTAAAGCTCCTGTTGTAAGACTCTTGTGTTGGAAGGTCGTGTGAATTACCTGTTGGAGCAAATCTCTGGCAAAGCTTGTCCTTGAGGAAACATGACAATTACAATCAATCCATCTGTGCAAAACTATAAATAACTCTGTTTCTAACATGTATGGGATTTTGGTCTGACTTGTATGTGAAAATGAGACTAGTTTATGCAGAACTTAACATTTGGCTGTAAACAAAATTGCCTATGCTTGATTAGGGTGTGTTTTTAAATGCTGCATCGTGAGACTGCCTGGCAAACCCTAGCTTGAGAATAAGAGCTATGAAATAGGGTGCTTGGATGTTTGCATTCTCTAAAACTGGTGGCTGATAAGGGCTCACAGGTACTTACTGGTGCCTGTCCCTGTTGTTATAATACAGCAATTTCTTCAGTAACTGAAGTAAATTGGGCGTTTGATAAACAACTACAGAACCCTCACCTTGCGTGCTGCAATGTTCCATTATGTCTTCTGGACTTCTCAGCTGTGACCTGACCTACTCTTGAGCCCTTGTTACTAGGGCCTGATGGACCTACGAATTTTTTGCAGAGCTGCAGTGTAGTTTAAAGCTTGTTGCCTCAACAGAAGGTAGTCCAGGTAAGACTTCACCTAGATGCTGAACTTGGCTGGGCACAAGCTGCCTGGGTGCTGCTTGTCTGACAGCAATCTTGCGTCCTTCAGATACTAAAGTGCTTCATACTTGCACAGCATTGTCTTGATAATTGCAGTTTAATTGCCTGATGAGTTAGAGTTGAGTTGGCTTCCCCCTGCAGCTTCCTAAAACGATCCTTTGTAGTTGCTGTATAACAGTCTGCCTTCAGAAGTAGTTGTGAGAGGAGATTGTGAGGATAAAAGGGTCACACTCTGCAGCAACAACCCAAACGGGAGCTGTGCATCTCAGAACTGAATTAGGTGTGGCTAATTAATCGAATGACAATAGTTAATATACCATGTTCCGTTCTGCAGTTACTGGCTCTGTTGAAGATCCTCTTTCTCTTTAAATGCACCTTGAATAAAACTTGCGAATGAATGCCCAAGGTCAGTGACTGCACATGTGCTGCTCAGAAATAGCAGGTGGTGAAGGGATACCCCTCTGTCACATGGCTGGTCTCTGCCTTCCAGCGTGCTTGTTGCTTTTGCTCTCTGTTCGTGGGGATGCAGCTCCCGAGCCCAGCGTGCTGCTGCATTTTCTGCTCGGTGGAGATCTGCCGTGGTGATGTCATTGTTGCTGTGAGCGCTGTTCCTGCGAGGCTGCTCCTCCTCTCCGGTGCCAGCAACCAGCACTCCGTCCATGGGGGAAGCTTTGTCAACACTGCTGTTGCTATCTCATGGTCAGTGACCCTGGTGAGGGAAGCAAGCTCATCAAGGCCACTGGAGTGTGTTGATTTGCAGCTGATCTTGAATAGCCTTGACTTCTCCTGCTGGGAAACCTGTTTTTGAGGCCATGGCTGTCTTTACAGGGCAGTGAAACTTCAGGAGGGGTGCACTGCCTTTGAGATGGGGTTGAAGCGTAAGCTTGTGGCACAGATTTCTATTTGTATAATTTAAAGGTGCTGATGTAGTGAGTGATTTACTCATACCTTTCCACAGCCATTTAAAATGCCAACTTAAGGTGACTAATTGTATGTAACTGTACTTGCAGGAGTTTCAAGCAGGAATTGCTAAATGAAATCAAGTAGATCCTTTTAATGTCAATTAAAAAACCCTTGTATTTTTTGGAGTCTGTTCTGTGTCACTTCATACTGTAACTTTGGTCAGTTGACAGACAGGCTGGACCAGTGAAGTGTGGTGGACAAAAGTGAAGGCCAGCAGCTGGAGCTGCCTGTGGAGCCAACCTGCCTGGAGTATCTGGACCTTGGTTTCTGGGGCTACCAATTTATCTAACAAATCTGTGCTGAGGCCTTGATCTCTTTCCAGCTGGAAGCAGAATCCTCTTGAAAGTAACCTGCTTAGTGCTTGTCTCCCTCAAGTGGGCTGAGTCACTCAGCTCCCAGACATGGATAATGATATCTGGAGTCCAAACTGGCACAGTGGTGCCAGTGTCTCAGGCATGAGCAGTGAGATGGTTCTGAGGCATGCCTGGGCCTGACCTCTCCCTCTGTCTAACAAGAAGATGTCATTTGCCATCAGAGCTGTCTTAATCTTGCCATGCAAGTGAGGTTTTTATTTGCCCTTTGTGGAGCTTCATCAAGAGAATAGCTGAAGTGATAAAGCATTGATCTGTGCAGGAGGTATGAGGGTATGAAGTATGAGTGTGAAACTGAGTATCCATAGTAGGAATTCCTTGTTAGGCACTGACTCAGCTGTCATGGCAAGCTACCTGTTAAGACTCTCATCCTGGGACTGGTACTGAAATACTTGTCCATCCTGCTCTGCAGACTGTATTAGCATAGTAAGAGGTATTGAGTGTGTGTAGGATCAAGAGTTCTGCTTGCAGATCAAGGTGTAGTTCTTAGATTACAACCTGTCCCTAGAGGAAGCTTCCTCTCTAGAAGATTCATTACTTGAGAACAGGACCTTCTGGAAGGAGGAGTAAGGTTTTTGCCATTAGTGTTGATCTTGTACTTCCCTACATCTGCTTGTCTGGCAGTAGGATCTCCCATCAGTATTTGTCCCTTCTCTTCTATTAAGCTTCTCATGCTACAAGAGAGACAATATTCACTCTTGGATCTGAATGTCAGGTGTAAGTTACAGGGTCTGGCAGGCCTCCCGAGGGCCGTTGTTTGACTTGGTCAAAGTCTCCTTCCAGTCACTTGTTTCCTTCCAGGCCTCTAGGAACTGTGGCAGCTAACAGCCAGGAGTGGATAACCAGGGCTTGTTTACCACTGCCAAGGTCCAAGACCTGTGCTTTGCTTACCACTGCAAAAGTTATCTAACACCTCCTATTTATGTTTCTGAAACCGAAAGCATGACAAGAATGTGTGAAAACTTAGGAGGCTGTAGTCAAAACTAGAAATTAATCTGAGCACTTGAAAAATACTGTCAGATACGGTAAAGATCTAACAACTCAACTGTTTCTGAGTGGCGTGGCTGACTTGCAATATTGTGAATTCGATAGTCTTATCTTGTGGAAATGCAGATTAAAAGCCAGCTGCCCCTGGCACTGTGCTTGGTTTACAGAAAGCAATGGGGGAATTGTCAGTGGGGACGTGAGAACCATGCTGGGCCCTTGGTATTTGTGTCGGGCTTACTGAAACTGTTGGGTGGCTCTGTGCCAAAAGGCTGACAGACAGGACTGTATAAACTGGGCTGTATGAGCACTGTAGCTCTGCTCCAGTTTAAGATTTGTCCTGCTGATGGGAAAGCTGTCCACCAAGGAGGCTGTTCTGGTGGAGGCAAGGCAACATGGAAGCTGTGCTGGTGTAGTGCAGTGCTTTGCGTAGGCAAGGCCCTTAGTCAAGACACATGGCTTGTTGCCTAGTGTCTCCCAGCAGCCAGCAATGTGCTCTACTCTCCTCCCACATCCTGAGATTGTCTCCCCCAGGGCAGAATAGGGGAAGTTGAGCTTGCTCTGATAAAGGGGGAGGGGTGTTAAAGCAAGCATGCCTGTTCTTGTAACAGCTTGATCCTTGGGGAAAATCTGCTGGGAACTACCTGAAAGCCTGTAGGATTTACAGGGGAACTGCTTCCTCTGGGAAGATAGGGGCACAGCAATATTAATCCTTGACTGACATGACCTTGAGCCTCCAGGAGAAGGGTAGCTGAAGATCTTGAGACACTTGCTATCAGTCTGGCTCTGTATGTCTGCCCATTCCTGGGAGGAAGATATCCTGTGGAGTAAGGGTCCTTTAGGTGCTGGAGGAACTGGTGGACTAAAACTTCGTGACTGGAAACATCCATCTTTCATTGAAGCTTGTGGATGTGGCTTTCTCACAGAGCTGTCTTTCCTGTAAGCTGGAGACTGCTGCTTCAGCAGGTCTGGCTTTCTCTCTGGGAGTCCTGGTCTTCTTACTGTGTGGCATTGACTCCAAGAGGAACTTCTTGCACTCCTGTCCTGCCACAGCTGCAGTCTCCCAATACCTGCTACACCTGTGGAGATGGTGATCATCTCCAGGTTCCTGAGAAGCAAAGTGTTCCACCTAGAGTGACTGCCCAGCATAGCTGGCTACATCCCTGGGGGCATTGTCTGCACTCCCTTCCCTCCCTCCCTTTGGCTCAGGGCGTTTATCACCTGGGAGATCCTACATGTGCTCCTGTGATCTTAGGCTAAGCAGTCTGGGTGAAGTAGTGTTCCTGTAGACAGCAAAAAATTACCTCCAGACCTTTCCCAGTGTTCCTAAGTGCACTGGTGGTTTGATTGAACACAGAGAAACATCTGCCATGGTACTGTAAGGAAATGCATCTTCATGCTTGTTTTGCTCCTACTTTCAAACCACATAGCCAGATCAATGTGATACCTTCTCAAGAGAACATGACTGTTGTGATGCCTAAACCAGTAGAGATCAGCTTTTGGCACCAGGGACTGGGGCTAGTCCTACATAGTTTGGACTTTTCTAGGGTAGAGTCACAATTCATTATGGCAGCAAGAAATTTGTTTAGTTCCACAGCTAATATTTAAATATTGTGCAGGCATAGAACAACTCTGATCTGGAGAAATGCCAGGAGGTGTAACAGGGTTGTGAATCAGTGAGGCTTGGACTGAAGAGCTTGGCTTCGAGAACTTGGGCTTTGAGCCTGACTGATCATATGCATCAGTGCCTCTGAGGAATGCAGTGCTTTCCAAATCTCAACCCTGAGGGAGCCATAGCTGAGCTGAGACCTCAGGCAGGGCAGACCCTTTCTCATGTGCAAGTCCTGTGATTCCACTGCAGACATGGCTCCTACTGGTGGCATTGCTTCTGCCTTCCCTGTGTCACCTGGACTCCTTGGCATGTCCTCTTTCAGTGACCTTCAAGTCCTTGTCCACATCAGGGATGTATGATAGTCTTCAGCTGGGTGTTGAGGGTGTGTTTGGGGCAAGCTAAAACCTTACTGCCACTGAAAGGAGCGTCTTACCCAGCGCTGGCTCTGGAGCTTCCTTGGTTGCACCAAGAGGCTATTCTGCTCAAAGCTGTTCCAGAGTTTCTGCTTCCCAGCTGGATTTCCTGCATATTTCCCCAAGATGCATGTTGCCCCATCATTCTCTCTCTTTAGCACTGAGCTGTTTTAAGAGCATGTTGTCCATGAACAGCAGCAGAGTGAGTAGGCCTGATGTCATCTCCACCTGGGAGCTGCCTCACAGACCACGTCAGTCGGCTTTTAGCACCGTGTCACACCAGTTTGGTGCTCATTTTGAAGCAGACAGTGAGCAGAACTTGAAGCCATGTGGCTGAGCTACAGCTGATGGCGGCTGCTGCTGCTGCTGGTTCCTGAGCTTTGTTTGGTTCTAGAGCAGCTTCTCCAGGACTGGAGGCTGTAACTCCACCCTCAAAATGAGTTGGAAACTTACTGCAGACAGCTGTAGTCTAAAAAGCCAATTCCTCTGGGGTACTGAAACATGTTTTAAGATTCTATTTTGATCTGAGCTAGTGTGTTAGCAGGCATCTAAAGCTCTAGGCTGTTCTTCAAGCAAGTGAAGCTTTTGGCTTAGGACTCTCAGATGAGAGTGGGATATACTGGACAGCATACCTACACCTGACAGCTTGCAATATAATGTTTTACACAAGGTATCAAAAATTAATTTGTAGCTGATGCTCCCAGCTCCCTGAACAGAGGTAATTTCTGCCTCACAGGGCTGGCTGGGAAAGGTACCAACTGGACAGAAGCCTGCTCTTGGTGGAGCTGCAGTAAGGAGCAGGCAGCTGAGCTGCTCCTCCTGAGCAGGGAACGATGAGCTGTGCTTGAGCTCTTGGCTGGGTACCAGCAGGACAGAATATGTTGGTTAGAACAGCATCATAAATGTGTGGGGAGGAAGGAGGTGGAAGTTTTGAGATGCTACTGATACAGCAGCAGCTAGAGTGTACCCTTTGGTGAAGCTGTCACAGGAATATCTTGCCAGCTGCTTTTGGTGTGGGCTTCACTGGAGTTGACTGCTGCTCTGTGGTACATCAGCAAGGCCTGGGGGCACCTCTGAAGCACCTCTGAGTGAGTGTATGGACTGTAGGAGCCCATTGCCCTAAAAAACAACCCATTTACAGAGAGCAGTTCTTGCAAGTTGTCAACCTGAATGACAAGATGTTCTTAATTTCCTTTTTAGCCAGCATGTGTCCCCACTAAGTGTGAGGCTTTCCTCAATGGATTCTTCCGGTGAGCTGGGGAAGCTGAGCTACTTGTAGACCTGTCATGGGAGTGGAAGAGAGTACTGTCCTGCTTGTGCTGCCTCTGTCAATGCAAGATTCAACCTGCTGTTATAAATTCTGTGCTTCTGTAGTAGTCCTTGGTGTGAGGATGCTGGGCATGTGCTCCACTTGTATAGCGCTCGAGTGTGGTAAGGAAAATATGCAGGCTCTGTAGCAGTCAAAAAAAAAGTAATTCAAAGGCAGCCTTATTTCTAGTTTCTTCCTTGAAGGCAGCTTGACTCCTCTTAAGCCATGTTGATATGAGATAATAGGCCCTGCTGATTGACCTCTGGCTAATGCTGAGCTTCTGCCCAACTGAAAAAAAGCAGGACTTCTGTTCTGCTCCTGGGCTGTTGTGTCACTCTCAGGAGAGTGCAAGTCAGATGTTGAAGGTTGATAATCTAATGGTCTCAAGTACTTGTGTTGAACTGCTCATGCTGTTACTTGTAGCTTTGTGTACTTCTGTTACTTATAGTAGACACAATGTCTTTGTGACCAGCTAGTAGGAAACATGATGATGATGTTAAATTGTAATTGGTAAAGCTGTTCAGCCCCGCCTTGGGCTCCTGCTCCAGTTGGAGGTTGAGGCTTCAGTTCAAAGGATGTCTGGACCACTTGGACACTATAACCAGGAACTGTAATCCTGGTCAACTAATGGCAATCATAGGCTATCTGCCTTTCCTCAGGATGAGGCCTTGCATTTTCAGAGTAGCCGAATTGGAGCAAATTCCTGTGTCTACTCAAACCTTAACTAAACCATGGCAGGGTACAGTGTGACCATAGGGCAAGTGATGTGTGCTTGGTTGTCTAAGAACAGGATAAGCATTCAGTGACCATCTTATTTCAGTGGCTGAAGATCTAAGCAGAAATAACCCCTTGAGGTCCCAAACATGCTAGGGAACTTGCTGCTTCTGAGAGGGAACTGGTTCAGTCTGACTGAGCTGGTCCTGAATAATTTTTCCAGCTTCGGTTTCCTTGAAGAAATGCAGAACCCTTGCGGGGGGGGAAGGGAGGGATTAAAAATAGTTCTCTGGTGTAGTACAGAGACATACTGCTCTGCAGCCTCCCCCATGCAAGAGAACAGTGAGTAGAGGTGCTGTTTCTGTGTCAAAAGTGCACTTAGCTGCATTTTAGGGCACTTTTTCTGCTTTTCAGGGCAGAAGGTTCTTCCAGTATTCAGGTTTGCCTGTCTTCTGCTCAGTCTGGTCACTGTGGTGAGCCCACTGTCATGTGTGCCCTAATGGAGACCTGATCTATCCAGATCACCTTGTCCATGGTGGGTGTTTTAGCTGAAGGTCCTGTGATACAGTGGAGAAGTGAACGCTCTGCTTATCAGCCACAGCACCCAGAACTGGCCTGCAGTGCTTCAGCTTCAAATAGGCCTTTTTGTGGAACACCTGCTTACTCTTTTGCTGTCTGCTGGGTCAGGGGAGCAGCAGTAGGTGCCTCACTGTTTAGCTCTGCTTAGTCCTTGCTCACCCACTGCTTTGTGCTTTCTTGGCACGGTGTTGAATATTCCTGGCAGAGGACACAAGGCAAGAGGTGCAGTCCAACAGCCTTGCTTCAGCATTCAGCTGGCTTCTAGTGGAAGGTGCAGATGGCAACCTGATAGATGTAGGACCAGAGAATTCCTGGTCAAATATCCCAGTTCTTCCAATCTCTTTAAATATGTTAGGATTGTGACTTGAACTGATAAGGGTATGCTACTGCTTAGGAAGCTCCATGGAGGTAAGAATCCCCCCAAGGCTGGATGATTTCTAAAACTGTGCATGAGCAACCTACAGTGTTCTCCTGCAAGGCCTACTTCTATTAAAGGGTAGTTAATCTAAGGTCTGGTCAATGCAAGCTCCTACTGTTCTTTGCTTGTACCAACCTGATTAATATTAAAATGCCTGCATTGTGACTTGACACATGTAAAAATCTCTAAGGAATCCTTAACCATCCATTTCTGCTTTGAGTTAAAGCAGCTGTCTTAATATAGCAAGTAAAAGGACAGTTGCAATGTACTCTGAAGAAACAAGGGAAACCTAATTAGACTTGGCATAGGCTTTATTTGCTCTTGCATCTGTGATGCTGTAGCACTATGAAGCTTCATAGGACAGTTTTTTTGACTCTTCCTTTCCTGTCAGGTAAGACAGTGACACTTGCAGGTCAGGTGTTATAGGTTCTCCCTTGCTGCTCCTGCAGGTGAGCCTTACAAAGGTTATAACAGAACTGCAGAAGAGAGTGTGCTGTACCAGCTTAATTTCATGAGGGTCAGCATATTATTAATGGCTTGTTTGCTTAGAGGATTGGCATTAAAAGTCAAGTGGAAGGACTCCTCTCCTGTACTGGAGACAGCTGTGTCATTCCTTTGGCACCAGTTAGACCAGGAGGAGGAATGATGCTGACTGGTCTCCTGGCTGATGTGAAGTGTCTGGTGGCTCCTGAGCAGAGCTAGCTGGGTGTGCTGCTGGCAGGCTGTGGTCTGAGCAGTCATGCAGGTGATCTCGCTGCAGGAGACTTCACACAGTGTAAAACACAACTGATGTCTTGGATCAATCTTAACAAACAGGTTTTTCTTCATGGTACCTCTGAAAAAGGAAGTGTTTGTTCAGAAATGCTCCTGGGACTGGATGAGAGTCCCGTGTGAGCTCACACACTGCCCTCTGAAGGGCATGTGTGCCTCTGACAGGGTGCTGCTCCGGAATAATTATATCAAATACCATAAAGACAGACAAGCTGCATTATATAGTGCAAAATAGTCTTAATGCTGAGTCAGTGGGATCCCAACTCAACTCAAGCCAAGCTCCTTCTTTGCAGGAGCATGGGGGAAACCCTGCACAACCAACATCTCAGCTTACCTCAGTAATTTACCTCAGTAATTTAGTGTTTCTTGCAGGTATGACTGGAGAAACTCCTCATCTGAACTAACTACTCCTTCAGGTATTCAAACCTGCTTCTTCTGTTAGCTAACACTGTATTCTTCTTGGTCTTCCATAGCTGATTTTGTACTAGCAAGGTTCATCAGAAATGAGATCTGTGTAGCTTAGAGCATGTGTGTGGGCTCCATTTCTGGGACACAGGCAGTAGTGACTAATGCCATGTAATGTGAGGAAAAACAGCCTGTGTTAACAAGAGAATATCATAAATTGCCTCTGACTTCATGTGAGCAAATCTGAGTACTGAACCTGGCTCAAGGTTGGTTGGTTGCACCTTATTCTATAGACACAGCAGCTGTAATCAGAATTGACTGAGGTATTTCTGAACTTACTTACACTGTAATGTGTGGAAACATTCTCTGCCACAAAGATGTTGTGTTTGCTGTTAGCTTAGTATGAGCTGAAGTCATCTAAGTCTTTTGCATCATGTTAAGACTGTAGTAAGACTTCAATTACAGGACTTTCAGAGAGCACTGGTGTCTTGCACTTAGAGTACCTCAGTTTGTTAAAAACACTTGTGTCTGTAAGCAAACATTGGAGGAGACATATCCTGCCCTTGGAGTGGTTTGACCCTTTAGGTTGCTTCCTAAGAAACCCTTTTTAAGGTAAGGAAGGGTGTATTCAATCCATCTAAACTGAGGACCTCACTAGGACCAGTCAGATGTCTGTTCAGCACAAACAGACAAACAGCTGCTTTGAAGCTGCTGTTGGAGACCTGCTCAGCCACACAGAGCATGGTGAGGATGAGGGAACTAGCAGAGATGCTGCTGTAAAGAGCAGCTCTACTGCTTACACTTAGAGGGGTCTCCTTCTATAGGAAGGCTCCAGGAGCTCAAACACTGGTACTTTCTCCAGGACCTGGAGATGTGTTCTCTTCTTGTATTAGGTCTTTTTATACCTTCAATGAGAAGATTAATAAGAGGGCTTGGCCTATCAACTGGCTGAGTTTCAAGGCAGCATCAGTCAAGCCTAGTAGAACAGGGGTGTAAAACTGGGCAATGTCCACTGCTGGCCCCTGATGGGGCTGGAATTCCTCACTGTCATATGGCCCAAACCAAATACCAAGCTGAGGCAGCTCCTTCTGTGCTCTGGCTCACATCCGTTGCATCACCTGGATGGAAGCTGTGTCTCACCTGACCGGTGCTGGTGAGGCTGACAGCCCTTCACTGCTGGGCAACCCATCAGCTGTGACAGGGAGGCAGAGTCAGCTCTGACTCAGACCAACTTCCTATGTCTGCAGGTGGCTGCTCAGCTGAGTTGCTTCCAAGGTAATGAGTCCTGACAGAGCAGTTTTCCCTCCCTTCTCAGTGGGACTTCAGGCTGTGTTGAACTTGGGTGATAAGCATCCAGTGAGATTTAGTGTTGCAATTTAGGGCTCTGCAAATCTCTCCCTAAGCGAGAGAACTAATGCTAGCTGGTCCAAAGCTGCTTTGACTACCAGGAGGCAGTGAGCTGCAGCAGCCAGTGGCAAGTGATACTGAAAACACTCCGAGAAAAATAGAAGCAGTGCCCAGGAGCATGCTGGGTTCTGGCACAGGCACTTCAGGGTGAGTTGTTTTCCTCTGTCCTGAGGAAATCAGGTGACTCACACTGGATCTGAACCTATACAGATGTTTTTCATGACAGTTCAGTGTACACAGCTGTCTCTAGGCTGCTTCAAAGCTCTGCTCACTCCTTGCTCCACCTGAGCTGATTGTGCTGAAGTCTCTGGCTTGGCTGGTGCAAATGTCACTTGTGTTATGTGGTTTGCAGACACAGGAGGTGCAGGCTGCTTGAAGGAGCTTCTGTGGTCTGTTCTCCCCCTGGCTGTAGGGGAGACAAGACACAGAGTGTGGATCTTGGCAAGAGCAGAAGGAGGACTAAATGTTGGTGTTGTTGACAACTTTCAGCTGATTCTGTCTTGGCTTGTATTGCTGGGCTGCCAGTTGGATCAGTGAGCAATGCAGTCCCTTGGAAAAGAGAGGTGTTTACACTTGGAGGAACTATCCTGTACAGACTCTCTGGTATCTGTTAACACCCACCTAAGGGTAGCATGAGCCCTGTGGGTGACCTGGCACTGCTACTCCCTCAACAGCCCCTGGCTGTTATGTCCTCAGCAGTGTTTCCCATCTAGATATATTACCAGATGCATGAGGGCTACAAGGATGTCATGAGGTTATGCAGGGAGAAAGCCAAAAGTGCAAAAACTGAACTAGAACTTAATCTGGCTACTGCTGTACAGGACAATAAAAAGTGTTTCTGTACATTAGCAACAAAAGGAGAGCTAAGGGGAATCCCCATACTTTATTAGATGTGGAGGGCAACAGTGACAAAGGATGAGGAAAAGCCTGCTATATGTCATAGACATCTTGAATCTTGGGGTCAGTTTTGGGCTACTCACTGCAAATCATGCATTGAGGTGCTGAGTGCTGTCCAGAGAAGGGCAACAGAGCTGGGGAAGGGGCTGGAGCACGGATTTGACAAGGAGCACCTGAGGGAATTGAGGTTGTTTAGTCTAGAGAAAAGGAGGCTCAGGGGGGAGCTTATGGCTCTACAACTCCTTGAAAAGAGATTGTAGCCGGGTGGGAGTCGATCTCTTCTTCCAGTTAACAAGTGATGGGACAAGAGGAAATGGCCTCATGTTGCTCCAGGGGAGATTTAGATTGGACATGAGGGAAAATTTCTTCACCAAAAGCACTGTCAAGCACTGAAACAGGCTGTCCAGGGCAGTGGTGGAATCACTGTTCCTGGGGGTGCTTAAAAGCTCTGTAGATGTGGCACTGAGGGACATGGGTTAGTGGTGGCTTGACAGGTTAGTGCTGGGTTAACGGTTGGGGTTAATGATCTTAGAGGTCTTTTCCAACCTAAATGATTCTGTGACTGTGAGGTGAGTGCAGTCCAACAAGGTGTAGTTGTAAGTGCACCACTACTACAGTGTCTGCAGGAGTGCTCCTTCAGCTTCTGCAACTTTCATGGATAGCAAAAGCTAAAACAGTTCATGTTTTTTAACCCTCAAAGCTTGAGATGATTAAGATCTTTTTCAACTGGGCTGCATCTAGTAAGAGGCTTTTACAGCTTGGAGCATGTTACCTCCTGTAATAGTGGGCTGAAGTGGGTGCAGTTCCTCAGCAGATTAGGCTGTTGTGTATCCCAGGAAGCACATAGGACCCAGCTGCTTAGAAGACACAAATTCCCTGTTGTAGAAGTGAAGGCTTCCTTAGCTGTGAAAGTCAGGAATAGCTCCCGAAGAGTTATGTGGAGGAGTTGTGTGGTGCAGTGAATGTGGTGTAGCAGGATGGGAATTTTAGGGTAATCAAGTCCCCACGTAAGGGCTCAATACCTGAAGCCTGTTGTCAAGGGTCTTTGAAGTCAAATAGCACATCTATCAACATCTTCTGGCTCCTCTGAGAAAGCCAAGGAGTCCTTGTGTTGTGGACCAGGTCACCACCAAACCAGAGTCTGTGATCTGATCAAACCTGAGCACCTAAGAGTGGTTTGTCCCACTGTCTTCCTAGAGGTGTGGAGTAGGAAAGTTGTACTCAGCCACTAATGGCAAGACCTGGAACTTGCTCTCACTGTGCTAAAGCATATCCAGAAGTGTATTCAGGCCTGCTGCAGCTCATGTACTTGTAGCTGCTTCAGTGCCCTGAAGGAGACCTGGGAGCAAGTAAGTGTGGAACTCTGAAGCTCAGCTCTCTTGCTAATTGGACGGACTGTTATTGGCCTGTTTGGAGCCACCTGCCTGTAAAGTGGACTGGAATCATGGCAGGGTACAACTGAACAAACAACTCATCTCACAGAGCAGTAGGCAGAATGTTGAGGCTTGTCACTGTAACCTTGTCCTTCCATGGAAGGTGGGGTGGCAGCAGTCAGCTTTGTGTGCCCACAGCAAAGCCACGGAGTCTGGTGTCAGTTTGCTTTGTAATTCACCTGTTAAACGGGCCTGTGTGGCTGTTGGGGCTGCTTAACCACAGCATGTCATTGGGATTCAGTACTTTCACAAAGCACAGCTGCTAGACAAAGCTGTCATACTTTTTTCTTATTTTTTGCTGGGAGACTAGTCAACAACATAAAAAAGCTTGAGTGTGGCATTAGACGTGTCTGCTTACATCTCACTTCCTGGCCTGTGTAAGAATTAGCCTGTGTAAGGAGCTGATATGATTTGTTGCACTGCCTCCTGCACGGCAAGGGAGAAGACCTGGGCTAGTTTATCCACCAAATGACCTGGAAATAGGATCCAGAAAGATCTTGGTACTGTAAAGGACAAGTGCTTGGCTCATCTACCTCTTAGTATTAAATTGCCCCTACTGGTCTGGCATGGCCCTACCTGTGAACTGGGCAGATACCTGGTTAGTGTAGCCTTGAATTGGAGTCTGGTTTCAGGAGTGCTGTCACTGGCTCCTTGCTGGGAATCAGGTTTCTCAGACTCCAAACTCGCTGCTTTCTTCCTTGAGGAATATCATGCTAATGGTTTCTGATGGAATTGTTCTTCCTTTCTAGTGTGAAAGATGACTTCTAGGAAGAAAGTGTTACTGAAAGTCATCATCCTTGGAGACTCTGGGTAAGTAGAGGAGCCTTTAAGCTGCTAATCTGTATCTGGCTAGAGCAGTGCTCTTGACTAGTGGCAGCCTGCATGCACTGTAAGAAACCAGCAGTGCAGGGAGGAGAGATTTTACAGCCTCAGATAGCTGTGTTACCTTACAGGTTTAAGAACTCTTTACTATCCTCTGTCCTGAATGTGTCCCTGCAGTTTAATATCTTGAAGTCCTGCCACAATATTAAATGGGGGAAATGTGATGGACCAACCACTCCAGTAGCAGAACTGAATAGCCTTTCTGCAGGAACATGTGCTGTTGGAAAGAGTATTTCACTTAACTGAAGAAAAAAATATCACTAGTAAGCAATCTTAGGTGGCTTCCTAAAATTCTGCCTCTGTCAGAGACACAGTCTATACTGAGCCATCTGCTTTGCCTCCCTGGCCTGGCTAGAGCCTGCCCCTTGGAGTGAGAGGCTTTGCTCTGTGCTGTCAGCAAGGAGCCTGCTCTGCTGTCACAGGTTACTTGCTGTGCAGGCTGTAACTTGATTCCTATGACATAAGGCTTATTTATACCACTGTGCCCAGCAAGCTGTTGTTCAGGGAGTGTTTCTCAGCCACAGAGAGGGCATGTGAGCCTCTAAGCTGACTCTCTGGGGAGGATCTCCACCTCTGGGTGTCTAGCAGATGTGTATGTGAGATCTGAGATTGTTCCTCCACCTCCTTCTGCAGAGCTGAAGATACTGTTTCTGATGGGTTTCTCAGAGGCACAGTCTTCCAAAATTGCCTTCATGGTCATAATGCGATGCCTGCTCCTTGCCAAGGGAGCAGATTAGTGGCGGGGAAACGAGGTTTCTCAAGATGTAATCCTTTGTATCCTTTGGTAGCTAATGCTCTTACTCAGCATGGTGGCCCAGCATCTATTGGTGTGAACCCTTCTTGCAGCAGTGGGTGTATTTTCCCTGGTTGAAAGGCCAGGAGGCTGTGGAAAGCAAAGGGCACTGGGATGTTCTGTTGAGGGTGGTTAATGCAAACGTTGTTGTAGAAACAGCCTATCAAGTTTGTTTGTTTGGTTTTTTTTGGTGTGTGTGTGTGTGTTTCTGTACAGGGTGGGAAAGACATCACTCATGAACCAGTATGTGAACAAGAAATTCAGTAACCAGTACAAGGCTACGATAGGCGCAGACTTCCTGACAAAAGAGGTGATGGTGGATGACAGGCTAGTGACAATGCAGGTAAGGAGGGACCCTGCTCCCTGCTGCAAGGGGTGCCTGGCTGCCTAGACCCCACTTGTGTGGAAGCATCTGCTCTGGTGTAGTCCATACTGGTGTAGGACTCAGTGTACTGTGTGTGGACCCCGTTTGCACTGAACTTTCCTTGGCCACAGGTGCTTCTGGGCTTCTCTAATAATTTGTGCATGGGCTGAACAAGAGAGGGCAAAGATTAGTTTGGGCTCAGCTAAGATCAGCTTTGCCAGGCCCAGTTTAAAAAGCAGGGTTTGATACTGTAAACTAGATCTTGCTATAAAGATTTACTTCCCTGGTGTTTAAGAACTGGAAAGGCTGGGAAAGGACTCCTAAGTCAAGTCAACTGTTTGTGTTGCCCCAAGTCCTGTGGGGGTAGTGTTAACCTGCCAGCCTGCTTATGTCTCTGGTTAGGTGAGGCTTTCATCTCTCCATGGTGAGACTGCAAGGCAGCAAAAGCCCTGTTGGAGCCCAGGTGCACCCAAGCACTGCAGGCAGGTCACCTGCTCACCCTAATACCCAAGTCCTGCTTGCCCAGAACAAGGATATATCCCTGGCTGAGGCTGAACACTAAAAGGGTCAACTATCTTTAGAAGATGTTTCTGGCTCTTGATGCTTAGTGCCTACAGAAATTCCCAAGCCTTCGGGTGCTGCTGGCTGGGGACAGTATGTGCCTGGTGGGGAGTTTTGGAATTAATGTCCTAATTGCAGACTGACTGTCAGAGTAGAGCTGGCTTATCTGCCCTCTCTTTTGCTCCAGATATGGGATACAGCAGGCCAAGAGCGGTTTCAGTCTCTGGGAGTTGCCTTCTACAGGGGAGCAGACTGCTGTGTGCTGGTGTTTGATGTCACGGCCCCCAACACATTCAAAACCCTAGACAGCTGGAGGGACGAATTCCTCATTCAGGCCAGTCCAAGGGATCCTGAGAACTTTCCTTTTGTTGTGCTGGGAAACAAGATTGACCTAGAAAACAGACAAGTGAGTACTGGGACTTAACTAACCTCCTCTTAAGAAATCGCTGAAGTGGGAGACCTTGTGGGAATGTGGGAGGGCTCTCTGGGAAGCAGGAGTGGGAGGTGCCTGAGTGTGGCTCAGATGTTGTCTGCTACTGGAGAAGGGTTTCTCCTGCCTGGAGAGGTCAGACCCCTGGGCACAGCATGCTCCTGCCCACTGGTGGAAGGATTGCAGCAGCTTCCTGGGGAGATGCAAGGAGAGGAGCTGCTTCTCCTCCCCCAGATGTGCTGAGAAGCTCTTAAAGGAGAAAGCCAGTGCTCTGTGGGTGCTGGAGCAGGCTGTGCCCTGTGGTCTCATCTCCCTCAGCCACAGTGCTCCTTGCCCTGGGGCTGGGTGTGTCTGGTGGTGGGCACTGGTCTCCTGTGTTCTGTATCAGGGCTGTGGCTTTGAGGTCAGAGCTGCTCAGGTTGGATATGAGGGGTCTCTGCCCTTGTCCTGGAAATAAAACCCCTTCCTGTGCAGCAGAAGGTGGTGATGCTGCTCTCTGTCCACCCAGGTCACCACAAAACGGGCGCAAGCCTGGTGCTACAGTAAAAACAACATCCCCTACTTTGAAACCAGTGCCAAGGAGGCCATTAATGTGGAACAAGCTTTCCAGACGATTGCACGAAATGCACTTAAACAGGTAGGGAGAGAGCCGGTGGGTGGCCCTGCGCTGGTCCTGCCTGCAGAGCTCGCCTGCCGTGGGCAGCCTGGGGCTCAGCCTTTCCCTGCCAAGAATGACTCCTTGCATGCTCGGAGCTGCCTGCAGAGCTGTGGCACTGACTCCTCCTTCTTTCCCACCAGGAAACCGAAGTGGAGCTTTACAATGAATTCCCCGAACCCATCAAACTAGACAAGACTGACCGAGCAAAGGCTTCTGCGGAGAGCTGCAGCTGCTGAGGGGAGAGGGAGGGGTTGAGCACAGTCCTTCACAAACGAATATCACACTTAGGCCTTCAAACACACAGCCCCTCTTCTGTGTTTAAAATGAAATTTAAAAAAAAAAAAATTGCATCTCCAGCTGCCAAAATCCACCCATCTCCCATGAGCGTCTGAGTCCTGCACTTCAGAGCTCACGTTCCCACACCATCCACATCACACTTCATGGTAACAGACCTTTCTCTTAGTTTAAAATGGAAACTCTTATGTATGTTTGGAACTGAATCTAATTCCGGGTGTCCAATGGAGAGAAACTGTTTACAGGTAATCTGTGTAACAAGTTACATACATTTTTAACTGTCTCGTGTTTTCCCCTGTGAAGGCTGCAACTGGAAAGGCTGATTACCCATAGTTCATTGCAAGCTCAGCACTCAGTCTGACTAGGTTGAGTTTTGTATGTATCTCTGTTAATGCTTGTTACTTTTAACTAATCAGATCTTTTTACAGTATCCATGTATTATGTAATGCTTCTTTAGGAAAAATCTTATAGTACATGTTAATATATGCAACCAATTAAAAATGTATAAATTAGTGTAAAATTCCTGAATTACATGTTCAAGTACTGAAACACAGGTTGTGTAGAAAGTGAGGAGGACACTTGTGACCTGCAGTGTGCTAGCAACACAGAGTCCAGATAGAGGCAGTATTCTGTACAGTAGAGATGAACTATGTAAGCCTTCTTGTTTTGAGGCCAAAAAGGCTTCATCTTCTGGAAAAATCTGTCTGGCTTCCTTGTATCTAAATTCTCAGATTCGCCTAACAGCATTGATATGCACACTGGATTATTGGATTTAAAATTAAATACAGCTATGAAATGACCTCATTTGTTCACCTCCCCTACTGCTTAACTCCTAACATCCTGGAGCGAGCGTGAGGAGCCAGAGCTGAGGTGTCCCTGTGGCTCTTTGTGCTGTGGAAGGAGCTCCTCTCCTACCTGGGGTGTGGTAGCTGTTTCTTGATGAATGACCTGGACTATGAATCTTCCCTTTCTTCTTACTGACTGCTAATCTGGATTTTTGGTATGGAAAAACTTGGCAATCTAGTCCCTTTCCTCTCTTCCTTTCTTCCTGGTATTTGTTCTTGCGTTCGTAGCTTGCTTAAATGGAGCCCTTCTACCTGTTTTCCAGAGGTCTACATTCTAGTACGTAGGCTGAGCTCTTATGTAAAGAGACAAACATGATGCCAATAAACTTAACAAGAACAAACCTTCTTGTTTACTCCTGTTTCTGACTCTCTTTTTTTCCTTCACTAACATGCTTTCTTTCCTCTGTCTCTAGTTGCCATTGTAGCCAGCCAGTGCCTGCTAATTGAAGGATATTTGTGCTTCTTACTTACTATAAAGTTTGTACCTTTCAGATTGGTTTTTGTGAGTGGGGTGAGCTGGCCCTGCTTGCTTGGTTGGCTGGGGAACTAGGAGGGGGGTTACCCCTCTGCTTCTCTGGAAGCTGCTTGCAGGGCCAGGAATGGTGCTGGATCAGGTCCCTCCTCCATGAGCACAGTCCTTCAGCCCTGTCCCAAGTACATGAAAGCCTCTGTAGCAGGGGGGCAAGGAGGGCAGTGCTGTAAAAGCTCTTGCTGCCCTCCTCTGGGAGGGGATAGTGAGAAGAGCAGGCTAAGCCCTTCCAGCTCACCAGCAAGGCTGCCCTGGGGAACCTTGGAGTGTACCCTCCCAGGCCCTTCCTTGGTTAAACCTTTAATTTCTCAAGGCTGGGCATGACCCTCTGCTTGCACTCATGAATGCTGAGCTGAGTCCTGTACCCAGAGGAAGATGGAAAACAAAGTTTAGAGAAATGAGGGCAGTTATTTCAAGAACCTTCTAACAGTCTTTGTGCTCCATATCCTATTTTATGGCTTTGTCCTATCACACTTTTCTCACTTGACTGGGCTTTTGCTGTCCACATCAATTTTGAATAACTCTGTGATTGCAACGTGTCCTGGTGCGACTCTTCTGTCTGCTTCTTTTGAAAGACTTGGACCTTCTGCTCATCTCCATTTAAAGCAGTGTTCTGCACTTGATTTCTCTGGATACAGTTCTCATGTGGAGAAGGCAAAGCTGGGGGAGGGGGAGCAATAACCATGAAGTTTTGGGAAAAGGGAATGGTCTGAACTCTTCACCTACCTCTGCCTGCTTTAGCTTTGGGTGGTGGAGCTGAGGCTGAGCCCTTAAGAGACCCTGTGTTTAATGCCTTTCCAATCAAATAAACTAGCACTGACCCAAGGCAGAGTCCTCCAGAGGAGGTAGGGCTGTGGAGCTCCTTGCCACAGGATGTTACAGATTCTAAATGAGACGGAGGATTCCATTTGCCACTTACAGATCAATGTTTTTACAGGTGGGAATACACACAAGTGTACAAAAACCAGTGCCTGAGGCAAGCACTGTGGGAATTGGTGCCCTGCTGTTACGCTCAGGGCTGATGGTGTCACAGATGGGGACTCATGTTCCTGCAAGAATTGCTCCTCATCACTGTGGTCTGGAGAATCCTGGGACTGGAGAAGCTGGCTGGACAGACTGTCCTTGCAGGGTAACAGTGCACTTAAAACCACTCCCTGCATCAATGGGGCCTCGTGGCTTTTACTTCTCTGCTGACCTTTTTGTCTGAGGAGTTGCTGGTGCAATGACCACGTGTGCAAGGGTGACTTGCTGCTGGGTGAATCCCAGAGGAAACCTGGTCCTGGAAGAGGCTGAGCTGTTCAATGGTTCATGGAAGCAGCTCAGCTCGAGGGCAGGAGGGAGAGACCAAAAGAAGGAGTGTGGCTGGGTAAGGGTTGGTTCCCCAGTCCACACCAAGTGCAACAGGCAAAGCTACACCCAGCCCTGAGTTTGCAGGGTGGGGGAAGCCGTGTGAGGTCACGGCAGGGCAGGTGGCGAGTCTGGCGGCTGCGGCTGCTCTGCCAAGGGCCGGAGCCGTTGGGGAGGCAGCTGTGTTTTGTGAGATGCTGGTGCAAATATGAAAGTTGGGGAATCACACAACCACATCTGTGCTGCAGGGGCTGTGGGGGGAGAGCAGCGTCAAAGGAATTAAAGGCCAACTGCCGTCGCTGGCACGTGGGAAGCAGCACGGAGACACCGACCTGCGAGGCCCGGGGTGGGAAAGATCAGTGCATGCCTTGGCAGTGCCAGCAGGCTGGGCTTTGGTACTGGACATGTCCTGTGCTGCAGCCTGCCCTGACCCTACAGCAGGAGCCCTTCTGCCATAGCTGCTGCGGGCAGGCAGAGTGCCAGCCCCATCCCCGCACACCTGGAGCCCCAAACAGCTGACACCACACCAGCCTGCCCTGCCCCAACACCCAGGTGTGCAGGGACCCCTGCCTGGCACACCCCTTGGGGTGCTCGGAGGGAAGTGTGTGGTATAAACACAAAAACACGTTCAGGATTCTATGGGTACACAAAGTGTTTTTAGCTAAACACTGGCACGTACGAGGTTTGTATTCTCAGAACACACAGAGGCAGGAATATGTGTATGTATTTATTTATCAGGACACGTCTTTTGCGAGCTGGAGAGCAAAACAGCAAGGAAGTGCAAACAAGACAGCACAGACAGAGTTGTGTGTGTGTATTGCTGTATTACACAGACACGTCTCCCAAGGCTCAGAGACAGAGCACAACTGAGCTTGGTTACAGTTTTCTGTTTATGAGACACACGTGGTGGCAGCCTTACCCATGTACATACAGCAGCATAAAGTATTTCTTTCTTCATATACCTATATATTCAGAGAATGAGAAAAAATTATCTCACACAGACACATGGCTACCCTCATATCCATTTTATTTATATTTTTATATAAAAACATTTAAATATATATGAAGAGAGAGAGATGATCAAACAGACACATTTTAAATTATTTTATATGCTTTGTGTGTGTGCATGTGTGCTTTTTTTCTTTGTCTACACACATTTTTCTTCTACATGCTTATGTGTGTGTGTTTTATATATATTTACATTTTTTAATATAGTTATGTATCATTTCTATATTTCTGTCTGGTTTATATAGAAAAGGGTCGTTTACATGCAGGTGTAGTTTAGCTATTTTTGTAGTTCTTTGAGAAAGAGGAGGGGGAGGGAGGTGAGGACAAAATGAAAGAAAATGCAGAGTCATAAATAAATATTTAAATAAATTGGATGTAGAGGTGGATATGGGGGGGTACTTGTGTGTGAGTCAGGAGAGGGGAATGACTGGCTCCTTGTGCTTGCTTTCCATATACACACATACAGGCAGTCAGAATATATGTCAAGATCAATACATGCACACACACACACACACACACACACACACACAATCATAGAATCAACCGGGTTGGAAAAGACCTCCGAGATCATCAAGTCCAACCCTTGATCCAACACCCCCGTGGTTCCCAGACCATGGCACTGATGCCACATCCACTCTCATCTTAAAAACCTCCAGGGACGGAGAATCCACCACTTCCCTGGGCAGCCCATTCCAATGTCTGATCATTCTTTCCGTAAAAAATTTCTTCCTAATATCCAACCTAAACCTCCCCTGGCACAGTTTAAGGCCGTGCCCTCTTGTCCTACTGCTGGTGGCCTGGGAGAAGAGACCAATGCCCACCTGGCTACACACCTCCCCAGCT
>NW_020884882.1:5677530-5800858 GCF_003945725.1 Corapipo altera | reverse complement strand
TTGGTCCCCGCGCCGATCCCTGATTTGCATAGGGCTCGCGGCGCCCCGGCCGTGCCGGCGCCCAGCGCGGGCAGCGCTGCGGCTCTGCCCCGGCTCCGGACGGGCCCGCTCCCCAACCCGCGGAGCGCTTTCGTGGCTGCGCCGCAGCCGAGGAGAGCGGGTTTGGCCAGAGCCCCCGTGGGTGTCCCGGCAGCGCTGCTTCTCACGGGTGCCCCGCTTGCCTTGCCCGAACTCATGGCCCCCGCCCCGGCCAGCGGGATGCCTCTCCCGGGAGGATGCCAAAGCCTGCGGGCGGGGGGTGATGTTCCGGGGGAAAGAAACCCCCCATGGGAAGAGGTGCCCGCAGTAAGCACTACCCTCTCTTGTGTCATCACGCATCAAAGGGGCAAGTTGCTCCCCAAACAGTTTTTGGGGACAGGTCACGCCGGGTGGATTGACTCCTCGCCAGGTTGCTACAAACAGCGTTGAGCAAGCAGCCAGGCTCCAGTTTAAAGGTGATGTAGTTCAGCAATAACATCTCCTCATTAAACACTCAGCATAGGGTTTTTTTGGTGATGCTGCTGCTGGAGCTCACAGCCTGGAGGGAAATAATCTGTACCCTGTGTCTTTGCATCGCCCCTGACTCCCCAAGGGGAGGATTATGTTCCCCAGAGCAGGGAAAGCTGAGCATCCCCAACTCATGCTCAGTATCTTCGCTCCCTCCGCAACTGGAGACCTGAAATGAATTTGAGATGAGCTAGTGACCTTTGGAAAAGCCTGATCCGCAGTTAGCACCGACCAGGCTAGGTCAGCTGAGCTGCTCATCTTGGAAAAGTGATGGCTGGGCAGGGAGAGAAACCTCCTGCAACAACAGGTACCCCAGTGACAGCCCACAGCCTGAAAACCTATTTATTCTGCCAGGAACTGCTAATACAGTGATTCTCTTCCCTCAAGTCATGGTGGGAGTGATGAGGAGCCAGCTAGCAAGAGGCTTTCTGGCTAGAAGTCCTAATCCATCCCTGCTTCCCATAAGCCAGGAAACCTGGGATCAGCTGCTTCCATAGCACGCGAGGGATTCAGAGGCAGATTTCGCTCCAAGAGCGCTCAGGTCTCCCCAGGTATCCATCCAGGGCTCCTGCCCTGGCTCTGCTATCCCTCCCCAGGGACAAGCCTCACCTACAGCCACCCCTGCAGCTCCCTAGGAACAGATGATTCAAAATAAATTCCCAGGGAGTATCTTCCACTGGTAAATGGAAATGCTCCAGCAATGTGGTCCTGCCAGTACCATCAGAGCTCAGCAGTGGGTAGATGGTCTTCCCCTCAGCACATGGAGAGGAGGTACAAGCTCTGCCTGCGAAAGAGGAGCACTGGGCAAGGGGGGACACAGACAGGCACATGGACAAGGGCACTGCACAGTCAGCCAGTGAAGCCCATTTTATTGTTTCCAATACAAAGGAAGTACTGATTTCCAGCAAGGATTTCACCGTGTAAGGCTTTTGGTCTGTAACATCTGGCTGTGTTTACAAAATCCCTGACCTCAAAAACAACAGCCCTATGCTGCTCTGTAATGGCACTTTGGTTATCTGGGCTTTAATGAATGACCTTTATGAACAAGGCAGAGTGCATCCCTCCACAGATCAAGGAAATCCTCTCTAAGTCTTCAAATCCCATTAACAAAATGACTGTACAAACAACGTGACTGAGACACACTGTTCCACCCCGCTGCCCGTAGGGAAAGCCAAGCAAAGTGCAATTCCTCCCAGGCACTGCCTAAATATCTCCCTGTTTAGGAGCCATGGATGTACGTGGCAATGCTGGTGCAGAGCGGGATGGCTCTGGCAGATCTTCCCAGCCTGGAGTTTCCTTATAATATTTACATCTTGTTTCTCTCTACTGCAGCCATCTTTTGAGGGAGAGAGTATTGGAAAGGAATTTGTACAGAATCAGTGTGGAATTAAGTGGAAAAGAGGTATCGGTTTAATACCAAAAAAAGGGAAGAGAAAAGCAAACAGAAGGAGACCTGAACTATGAACACTGACAGGAGGCAGAAGCTATTCCTCCCTGGCAGACTGAGATGCTTCTCAGGGCTTTATCTGTGTTTGGCACGAGTGACTGGCAGGGAGGGAAGCCAGGAGGTTATATTCACTCCCGTCAGCACAAGACAAAGACAAAATCTTTAAAGACGAATGCCAACTTTTAACAAAACACAAAGAACAGAGACAACAACCTAGAGCAGCGGATCAACACCTGAGAGGCTTGGACAATCTCAACACCAGTCTGCAAAGCCTTCCAAAAAAACGTGACTCACTCCACTTAGGAAAATCAGGAGTTAAAAGGATGGACAACCATCCCAGCTGGTGCCTAGGCCTTGCGCTTCTTCGCAGCTGGCTCTCCCTGCTTCCCCAGCCACTGCTGCAGGATATCTGCGCTGGTTTTCTTGGGCGAAGGGCTGTGGATGAACTGACTCTTCCACTTGGGCAAATCGTTTTCTTTCTTCTGGGGAGAGCCTTCCTGCGAGTTTTTTAACCAGCCCAGCAACACTTTGTTGCTTGGGGTGGCTTTGACCTCCTGGAGAGACAAAAGGCAGTGTGGGAGAGGTCAGAAGCATGGTAAGAGCAGGGCACTGCGAGAGCTGGTCCAGAGCAGGATGTGGAAGCTGAGCAACGGCCCTGCCTGCAACAAGGCACATCTGTGGGGGGCTCCCCAGGCTGCTGGGGAACAGGCTTGTTCCAAGACCCGTTTCACATGGAATTTGCCTCATTTGGCAGAGAAATCCTGGCACGGGGTGACAGTTTATTTCTGGAAGCAGAGGGAAGGGAATCTGTCCAGGGCACTGCTCTCCAGCATCAAGCACGGGCATGCCCTGCAGTTGCTGCCTGCTGCCACCCATCCTGCAGCCTGGCAGCTCTGTCCCAGCCCAGGGACACCACCATGACCGAGATCCCCCCTGCCAAGCCCCCACCAGCACCCACCTTCTTGGCCCCCAGCTCGATGGGTGCAACACACTCGGGGGTGTTATTGCGGATGCTGTTGACAAAGGTGGACACTGGGTGGAAAACAATGTTCTCTGTGGGCTGGATGAGTTTAACAGCTTCTTGAGTTGGCACTTCAGCAAAGTCCAGCCATTTCCTGATGGCTTCATCCCCGTCCAGGATGGCTGGCATCCTAGGGCATAAGACAGTTGGAGCTAAAGCTCAGCACCGACACAGCAGTGCGTGGTGGCAAAAGCCAGACTTGTAGCGAGCAAGGAGCTGGCAGTCTGGGGGGAAATGGGGAAAACTGAAGCAGCAGGATGCTCTTCTGCAAGGCAGAGCACACATTTGCTTCACCAAGGTGGCTGCTCTGCTGGAAGAGGCAGAGAGGTTGACTGCCAGACCCTGGTCAGGCAGAAAGTGATCCAACTCCAGAGAGTGATCCAACTCCAACTGCCTCCCACAGGGCACAAAGATGGTGATTTATGGAAAGGGCATGAGCTGGTGACCCGAAACAAGCCGGTAATGTTGTAGTGTTTTTCTCTGAGGGCAGGAAGAGGAGGCAGGGCTCTCTGCCTGCGTGCTGCCAGGCTGGTGTCCAAAGGTGTAGCTCTTCTCTCCCGCCCCCCTCCACCCTGCAGCCCCTTTGCCTGCTCTCAGTTACCTGTGATGGATGAAGCTCACGTCCTTGGAGGCATCCACAGTGATGATGGTGTAAGTGTACAGCATTTCCCCTCCCGACGGTGGCTCCCAGCAGTCAAAAATTCCAGCCATGGTGAGCAACCTCCATCCTTTCCACTCCTCATCTCCCTCCGTCCCCTCATCCTACAGAAGAGGCCCCATCACCCCGGTCAGTGCTGGCCCATGGGCAACCAAAGCAGCACAGATTTTCCAAAAACTAATCTGAGGGCTTTCCAGGAGCCTTTTTCCCGCAGGGAAGCCACCACTCTCCTCCCCTTCTGAACATCCCAGCCACCAGCTCAGCTGAAGGAAAGAGGTAGTGAAACTCCCAGCCCAGTCCCCTGGGAGCCACATTGCCCACCCATGCAAATACCCAGCACGTGGGGAGCAGCGAGCGTGACGGCGGGGACGCCGCATCACCTTTCACAGCCCGGGGACCGCCAGCCACAGAGGGATGTCAGAGTGCCCAGCCCACTGCTAAACACAGCCCTATTGGGAAAGAGGCTCCCAGAGATGTGCATAGCTGGAGGGAAAGGGGCTTTTCGCCAGGGAGCTGGAGGGAGTAGGGGCACAAGTGTTAAGACACAGCGAGGGACTCCATACCACGGCGTCCTTGGTCTGTGGGAAGTAAATGAAATACGGCTGCTTCCCCCCACTCTGCTGCTGCTGCCACTCGTAGAAGCCATCAGCCAGGACCACGCAGCGCTTGCCCTTGAGGAGAGCACCCTAGGGAGAGAAAGCACAAGCGAGCAGTGAGCAGCAGCCTCAGGCAGCCTGTAAGGGAGGACAGGGCTCCTGGGACCACCCAGCCCACTTGCTCCCTCTCAGGGCTTTCCTAAACTGCCCCGTGGGGTGCACAAATGCCACTAGTGCTAAGATGAGCTTCACCAGCAAATACCCTTTCAGCTCTATTTTAATGAAATCCACCAGTTCCACAGTACAGGGACTCGCTCCCCTGTACAGCAGGCAAGTGGTGACCAGTACGCCCCAGGGAGGTGCTTCAGCCCTGGTTCTGTCGACTACAAGATCTCTTCAAGCGGGACGCAAAAGCAGCAGCTCACCTTGTAGGAGGTCTTTTTCAGCATGGTGTCACTGCGGCAGTTGGAGGTGTTGAACTGCAGTTTGGAGGGGTCGTCATTTTTGAACCAGGAGGGCACCAGGCCCCAGCGCATGTCCATGAGGACCCGCTCCGAGGAGTCAGCATCCTTTTGAACGAGACAGAGAAACACCTCAGGTCAGAGCCACATCACAGGGACCATGAGCATCCCCACAGCTTGAGAGAGGGGCTGTGGGAGGTCCTGTTGAAGCAGCTTCTCCCCCTGCAAGGGAGAACCAGCCAGTATCTCTGCTGAGAGCTGAGCTGGGGCTCACCACCCCTCCAGCACTAACTCTGCCTCGGTTCTCCTGCAGGGATGCCACTCACAAGCTGTGCAGAAACAGCCACTGATTATAACCCTCTGCATACCTTTAACAACTTTCCTGTAAGAATTAATACTCAGCAGAAAGCACAAGAATATTTTGCAGGAATAAATAACTCTGTCTCACTGAAGCTCACATGACAACTCTCTGAAAGAATTAACACAGGTTCTTTTCAGTGGAAGTGGCTGGATACATGAACTCCCCAGCTCTTGAGTAAACAGCCATGTCAGGCTGGTGTCACAATCCTCAAAACGCCCCTGGTGACAGTGGGCGTCCCCAACAGGGTAAAAGCTTCACCTTCATTTTAATAACGTGATTTCTGCCGACCTGGTGCACTTTCACTCATGTTTTGCATATTACCTGCCTTAGGACAATGGAAACGGCTTGTGGTTTTCAGTTCTCCCCCAGCTCACTCTCGCTTTCTGCCCACACGTGCCAGCCCAGGCAGTGCCTGCTGGGGCGAGCGGGGCCCCAGGGCCGTGTGCTCCCATGGGACTGCAGCACATACACATACATGTACACCTGCCACAGGTGTGTGCATGCAGGGATGTGTATGTGCCCAGTTTTGTGAAGTCTTGCAGAGCCTCCTTCAGAACAGGAGCGGCAAAAAGGAACACCCTACACCGCACCAGCATCCCAACAACTTGAACAGCGATGGACAATCAGGTGGGTGTCTGCCTGTGTCCTGTATCATGTTTCCAGCCCCATACTCCTCTGCTCCATCAGCTTATTGCCTGCTCTCTGGGGGATATGGGACCCACAAGGCAGGAAAGGAGGGTATGAAGGATGCCTGGTGGCACTTGAGAGCGGTCCCACCGACGTGTCCCACCCCATCCCCTGTGCTGGTAACAGCTGCAAAGTGCAGCAGCCCCTTCTGCTGCCTCCCCAGCTGGGGAGGGAGAGCAGAGGGGGTTCAGAGCAGGGTGTTTCAATTTAGCACACCCTGTTTCACCCCAGTGAACGCCAAAGAGCAGCAGTTGGCTGGGCACCCTCTTATGTGGAACCAAATGAGCTGCTCAAAGAGCCGTACAGGCTGCCCAGGTTGTCTGGGGGAGGTCGGGTGAGGCTTAAATTAGCTGGGATAACGGTCACCACAGGTGTGCAGCTTCTGTACAGCTCTGAAGGTGAGATTTCTTCTTTTTTTTTTTCTACTCTCCACTACCATCAGTGTGACCTGGACACACGCAGCAGTGTTATGAAATGCAAACAAAAAAGCCTCAGGAAAGCCGATTAAAATCAGCAGATATAGGCATTTGGGAAAAAACCCCACAAACCTCTACTACGGCTAAGCACTCATATACACATTTCTGCAGAAAACATAAACAATATGCTGGAAGCACGGTACCGATTCCCCCCCCTCCTTCGGAACACGTAAATAATGAGACATTGTTTTCAATTAGAAAATGCAATACCTGCCACGTACAGCGAGCAAAGCGAAACCAAACAAGCCGCGGCCGCTCTGACCGGTTCCTACACCCTCTCCCCGGGACCCAGCACGGTCCCTTCCCCACCGCTCCGCTTTGAGCCGCAGGATGCCCATCACCCGCCCCTCGCCCCAGGGGCGCCCCGCCGAGCCGGGAGGAGGTACCTGGTGGAGGTGGCGGCGGGAGAGCAGCACGGGGCCGCTGGACTGCGGGCCCTTGTTGTAGGAGGGCTGGTACCGCTCCCCCCGCACCCAGTCGGGCTGGCGGCGGCGGCCCCGGCGGTCGCGGTAGGCGCAGGCCCGGCGGAGGTTGTCGGCGGCCAGGGAGCAGGCGGTGCGCCCGCACATCCCGCCGGCTCTGCGGGCCCGGGCACCGCGCTCCGCTCCGGGCCGCCCGCGGGGAGGGGCCGCGCCGGGGGCAGGGCCGGTCCGCGCCGCGGAAACGCCGGTCCCGCCCCCGACACAGCCAGGAAGAGCCACAATACGGTTTTATTGGAACGACACCGGGAGGAGGACACGGAGCGGTGGTCAGGGCCGCCCGCCGCGAAACGCTGCGGTGCGGGGGACAAAGCGCGGCGTAGGCAGAGCTTAAAAACATGGTGGTTTTATAGACAGAGACCCAAGTACAGCTGTACTGCAGAGAACACAAAAGCTGCTTTAGTGACCGCGATTCCTATTCTGCTGCCAGAGAAAGAAGCGTTGCCCGCGGGGGCTCGGAGTCAGGGCAGTCCTAGAGAGGGGGGTTTATCCGACGGAGGCCATGATCACATCCACGGGCAGCTCCTCCCCGCAGCGGGCCGTGACCTGCATCGTCACCGTGTCGGTCAGGACCAGACGAGACCGCACCAGGAGGTCATGGCCACCCCGGAACACACCTGGAAAGGAGAGGGGAAGGAAGGGGTGAGCGCGCTGCAGGATAAAAATGAACACTACTGCTTGGCACGGGCAGGTTTCCCACAGGTTGCCTGTCAAATCCCAGCACTGGGCCAGGAGAGACCCTCCAGCAGCATTATTCCCATTCATTATAATATATCTGGGACTCCTGCTACTGTAAAACCCATGAAAGCAAAGTGTAAAATAAACTTCAGGTGAGAAGAGATCCAGACACTCATCCAAGAGCTCCAGTACTGATCTGTTTTGCTGGGCAAGGCTGCTCTATTTCCTGCCCCAGACTAGTTCCAAACCAGGATGTCACATATCACAAAGACAGTAAATTCCACCCAGCTCAGCCTGGGGCTGATCCAACATCTCCCCACCACAACACCCTCCCTGATCCCAACACCAGCTACTCTACACTGCAGAGACAGAAACCATGGCAGGCAGAAGCCTCCAAATCCAACTTCAAATGCAGTGGGTTCCATTAGAAACTCCTGCCCCAATTTTCAACAGGCAGCTCTGTGTGACCTCCCAAAGAGCTGCTTCTCATGCAGAGACCTCACTCCACAGCTCACCTGCCAGGTACAGTGTGTGAGAGTTCTTGTTATCTGGCACTTTATCCGACCGCTCACAGGGCTGCATTCCCAGGAACTTCACGATATTGCTAACTGCCTCTGTTAGAAAAAATAAATAAAAGGGGTTCCATGTCACAGGTATATCTTAACAGGGGCACCTAAAGGTGACTCAAGCCTTTCCAATATCTTAGGGTTCATGTTCATTGTCTTGAGGGACACACAGCATTGGTCAGAAGGGTAGTTTTAGAGGCCACCAGGGAGGCAAAGGCAACACACAAAAAACCCACTGCCATGAGAGACTTGAGGTGCAACAGAAAGAAGAGGGTGAATGAGTCAAACAAGGGCAGTAGGAGACTGCAGCTGGCTGCACTTACTGCACAGCTCTGACAGCCTGTTCACCTCTCTGGAGAGAGATGCAGAAGGAAGGAAATATCTTGCAGGAGTCACAGGTCTTCAGGAGGAATGTGAAAAGGCCTCAAGGAGGGTATTTCAAACCCCAAGGGGCTGTGCAAGGGAGCACAGAGATGGTTACAGGACAAGGACACCCTGCTAAGGCATCAAAAGCACTGAGTTTTCACAGGCTTCTCAGTAAAAATAGGACTCTTTAATACATGATGAAAGACAAGAGGGCTTACACCACCAGCCTGCCCACCAACCTCATCTTCTGCTTTTTGCATTTTTTCTTACTGGCCTCAAGAACGGTGGGAGCCCACAGCTGAACTATGGTCTGTCTGCTTGGGAGGGTAAAGTGTGAAAACAAACCAAGATATTCTCTTGCCTCCCACAATCCTGGTTTCCACTGGGCCCAGAACACCCATTTGTTTTTTTGAAACCTGAGCTAATTTGTTATCGCAGTAACTGTAGCTCCACATTAAACAGCTCTGGTGAAAAGCTTATGAAGGGTTTTGCCCCATTACCCTTTTTGTGAGAGCTCTAAAGTGAGCCAGATTGGGCCTCCAGACTCTGCTGCTGGAGGGATGAGCTCTGCTGTGCTCAGACACCCCCTTCCTTACCTTCAAGGGTTTTAATAGCAGATAAAGTAAAGGTCTCTTCCTTTTCAAACTCGTCACCCACTTCATCCCAGGCTGCTCCAAAGTTTGGCTTCAGAACTCGCTGGATGTGATCAGCCACTGTTACCTCCAGGTCTTCAAGCTGGTGGTAGAAGAGGTTCAAGTGAAACATGGTTGTTCTTGACCCTGTTCTCCGCAGAGTGAACCTTAGACTGTATTCCCTGAGATCAGATGAGGGCAGGAGACTGCCTCCACTTCCACTTCTGGTTTGCTTGAGCAAACACTGCTTGTTTGAGCAACTGCTATGCCTGAGAAAGGCCCTGGTGATGCTCTTTCCAGGGCTTACAAACCAGGTTCCCCCTCTGAGCACAGCCCCTGGCCTGACAGAGATCAAAGCAGCCAAAACAGAAGGAAACCCAAAAGCTTAGAAACAGCTGCTTGTGCTCACACAGATACAGCATTTTCCCCTGAAATGCACATAAGATTGTGTTTTGCTTTTCTGGCTTATGGTTTTGTAGGTTGGTAGAGTGAGACACTGTCAGACATGTGCTATCACCTAATACTGGCACTGGGGTAGCTGAGCTGCTGCTGTGACTACACCTGTGCAAGGCAGAACTGGGCTTGTCCCTCCAGAGTGCAAACTGAAGGGCAGGCAGTGCCAGAGCTGGCTGCACACCAGCCTGCACTCATTTCAGCAATCACTGCAGGAAAGAATCTCCTCCCGATTCCAGTTGAAACACATGGAAGAGTTTGTTTAAATATCACTTGGTGACTTGGTGAGTGGTGGGAAGCTGAGAGAGGGGTTAACCTTGCACATTCCATTGAGAAAAACCCTCCCCACTCCTGCTGGGAAGACAGTGATTCACTGCACAGCAGTGCCTCTAATCAGATTCACAGCAGTGACAGGCAATGCATAGAAAACAGCCTCTGGAGCTAACAGGGCAAGCTGAGGCTGTGTACAACATCCCTTCCTCTTTGAGGAAGAGAGATGCTTCTGCAGCATTGGTGCTTGCAGCAATCTCACTGCTGGGGAGGGAAAGCCCCACGTTCCCCAGAACAAGAACAAGGATGGCAACTTTCCTGTACCAGGCAAGCCTCTAGACAGTTAACTGTGCCACCATGGGAGCAATTCATGGAGAATAAAAGATGCCCAATAGCCCTCTGTCTCCACAACCCTGAGTGTGCTATTGCTGCAGTCCATAGGGCACAGCCAGCCAAACCTGGGGGATGCACTGTGGCCCCCCAAAACTACATATCCTGCAGTCAGGTGTCCATCTGGAGAACAATAGGAGAATACTCCAAATGAGACAAGGCAAGCTCTGCAAACCCCCATCTGCATCCTTGGACAGATACCAGAGACAGCAAGAACTCTCTCCTCACGTGATGCTGCCCACATCAGTGTCAGTGGTCACATCACTGCTTGCAGGGATCCAAGTTCAGATCACAAACCCCCTCAAAATGACAGCAGTTTCCATGACCAGGTACATGCCCAGCTCCTTACCACATACTCATCCTCGTAACCCTCATCGTCTGTCTCCCCCGTGTTTGGGTCACAGTCCTTGACAGTGAACTTCATCATGCAGCTGAAGGTACAGGCCACTGGAGGCAGGAAGACAAAGGCAAAACCACAGTTGCCACCACATCCCCACAACTCTGCAGCAGAAGGGGCTGGCAGGTTTGGGGCAGCCAGGTTCTCCCTGTCACTGTCAGCAGCACAGGCTTAGCCAGTGACCTAGAAAGGGCTCTCCAACAGTTTGTGTCTCTCATGCACAAGGTATTTATTTGTGTATTAAGGCTAGCATACAGTGATAAGGACAGGCTCATGATGGTTCTACGAGACGATAATCCCCAGATCAAGTGCTATTAGTGATGAACCTCATGTTGTTTTGGGAATACTAACTACACATGTCCCACCAGCATATTGTGAAGAGGCAGGATCCGCATCTAGGGATGGGTTCATGCGCCTCTGAAATGAAACCACCTTGCACTGCAATGCTGCAGCTGATTAACAGCACTCAGCTGGGATGGGAGAGGAAGCGATGACTCATTCCTAGGAACTGGGTACTGCTGAGTGAACAGCAGCAACACACACAGGTGAGCAGTGCCAGAGCACAAAGCAGGGAGACCAAAGCACAGGTATGGCCTGGTTCATGTTCTGGACAGTGGCAAATGGGGGGATGTTCAGTTCAAACAGGCATCCCTGAAATTCTAGTGGTTTGTCTGAAATACCCCTTTGCTCCTCAGAGCATCTGGGGACTCAGAGCACTTTATAAGTTCCAGCCTCCACTCATCAAACATAAAGACAGACCGAAAAACATGCCAGAGTGCATGGGAGACAACTCAGCAGAGAGCTGAATGCTCATCTGCCAGCTCTCATAGCCTGACTCGACAGTGCTACAGTGCAAGGGAACCAGGAGAGGAGAAGGGAGGCCTGACAGCCCCCAAAAAGCAAAGACAAGTCATGCTCAGCATCACTCAGGGCTGCACCCACACACAGGCTATAAATATCTGGCTAGGATGCATGGTAGAATGTGTGGGGATGAACAATACAGGAAAAAACAGAGTGCAAACTGTTTACCTGCTGTCGGATCCTCTTCAGACAGTGCCACCAGCGTGTAGCAGGTTCCTGGCTGGTTGTACACCAGGGTTTTGGCAGGTACATAGCCAATGACCTCATACCCCTCTGTAGGCTCCATCTGCACTGTGACATTCTCCAGGATCTGATCGTTCAGGGTGTTTGTGCAGTCAAACTAAACAGGGAAGAGGAAGGCAGCAACAGCTTGAAGCTGTTCACTACTCATCTGATAGCAGGCTCAGCTTAGGCAGAGTGGGAGCCACCGTGCTCCTCGCTATCAGCTGGGCAATCACAGAGAATTTACAGGAGAAACCAAAACCCTGAAGGGGAGTCCTTTTTCCTCCAATGCCCTGGGTGGTCATTCCTGGGTTAACTCTTTGCTCTATGGAAATGCAAGTACTGTGTTGCCTACATCATCCCACCCGATGCTACAGGGACACAGTGCCCCACAGCAGGTGGGAAGATGATCCTTTGCATGGCTCAAATTAGGGACAGCTTGAGCAAGTTTCAGCAAGCTTCATGTTTTCAGCGAGTCTGAACTTTCTGATTAGTCTTTGTTCCAGCTGCAGTGCCATGTCTTTTAACCTCATACAATTGCATCTGGTGGATGGACAACAGAAACAAAGATCAACTCCTGTGAGGGCTGTGTAAGCAGTTCTGAGCTTTTGAGGAAGGAGCTGGCAAAGGACAAAACACGGCCGTTCACAGACTCCCTGAGGCCCAGGAAAAGATGCTGACACATCAATCCTAACACCTCACATGTACAGCCAAGGCCAAGATGTACAGAAAACAGCACGTGTGCTACACAGGCTAAAACAAAAAGCAGAGGATGAAGAGCTCTCCCCCCCCGCCCCGTGTCCCTTTCTTGGGTACCCTTTTCAGCTTCTCAGATGGAGCAAGCTTTGCTCTGATGCCCAAACCACGTGCTTGGGGACTCTGAGGGAAGAACACAGCGCCCATTGCCAACTGCTCAGTGAGAACAGCCCCATCTAGTGCTTGTTGGATTTGTTTTGATTGTACCTGTAAGCATTGTTCAGCCACACCCCCCCCTCGAATTATTACTTTTTCTCTGGGGCTCTGCTGCCATGGATAAGAAACTAAGGACTCGTCATTGCAGTGTCCTGCTTTGAACAAAGATATCCCTGAGATATTTCTTCCCAGTGGAGCTTTTAGCCAGTTAGGAGCTTCTTTTCCAATAGTTTTCAGTACCACACCCCATAGCTACCCACCTGGAACACCATGTGGTTGACGAATGTGTGCTTGGTGCAACGAACCACATACTCTGTCTCCAGCTCTGTCAGGGCGACAGGCTCTGGGGAAGACTTGAACAGTGGGCCCAGTCCCCGAAACTCTGGGATGGCCCCCAGTTGCTCTGAAATAGAGGACACAAATCATTGCCTTCCTCAACCCACAGGAAGGTGTTAGCAGATTCAAACCCCTTGTTTCAGCTGCCAGAAGCTGCTATAGCAAGGAACTATCCATCAAATACCCATAAACATTCCCTAGGGACTTCTAAAATTAAAGGCAGAGTCATACTTTGCCCACATCTACTGCAAGGTAGAATGAACAGGACTGCAGGCACCCCCACCCCTCAGGAGTGAACAGCTGATCTTAAGACGGGAGTCTGTGTCACTCCCTGCAAGAAGAAGAGAGAAAGCCAGAGGGGCTATGGCAGGCTCAGCAAGAGGTGGCTGCAGAGTTCTCACACACAGACACAGAAGAAGCCTTGCATCAGTTTACCTTGGAATATTTCTTGCCGTGTTGCTGCCACCTTCTCTGGCTGTTTCACTACAGCAACAGGGGCATTTTCTGCAAAAGAAAGAACCAAACATACAAAAACAAACCCAAAAAATTTGAAGGTGAAGAGTAAGAAGTAAATAAAAACAGATCAATGTCTGGAGAACGATTTGACTAAGGAAAGGAAGGAAGCTCATTTCTCATTTTGATATAGGCTAGACCCCTGTATTTGGTTTCCTAAACACCTTTAGAACTGCAGCAGCTACAGTGAGGATTGCCAGCTACTACTATTATTAGCAGCTGGACTAAACTGAAACACTAATGTGGGAGCAGCCAGATTTGCTGGTCTTAGTCTTTACAGAAGATGTAATCCCACAAAATTCAAATAGGATGGAGCTCAGCAATCCCCAGCAAGCTCAATGCAGGGAATCACTAGCATCCAGGGGACTGTTCCTCACCTGCTCTTTGCTCGATGATAGGAGCTGTTGCCAAAGGAACAGATTTCAAGTCAAAGGGCTTCTCAGAGGGCTCCAGGGTGTACTGATGCAGAGCCCTCTCCAGGCCAGGGATGGAAACCGTCAAACCTGCAGATGGAAGGGACAGGGCAGTGAAACCACAGTAATGCATTTAACTCTTGTTAAACCAGGAAAGAGGTGCAGACTTTTTTAGGCCTTCCTAAAGGCCTAAAGCTTTTTTAGGCCTTCCTAAAGGCCTAAAGCCTTTTTAGGCCTTTAGACTGTTTTTAGGCCTTCCTGCAGTACCATTCAGGATGTAACCAGCATTGAGGGCTTTCTGCTTCTGCTCCAGAACGTTCAGGTAGAAGGTGGCTCTGTCTCTCACTTCGTTGTCGTCATCCATCACACACCTGAGAGGAAAGTGGAAAAATTTCTTCAGAGTCCATGTGAATAAATCCAGGTGATTAAGCCACTTCACAGGGCCAAAAAGAACATGCCACAGGAGGGAACCAGCAATCTACTAGTAATTGTACTAGAAAAGCAATAATCTGCCACACGTGGCTTCTGTCCACTATGTGGTGCTGAATGCAGTGGTGATCCCATCACAGGATCCCAGGAACAGACTGTACCTTCTCAGATCCACAGCCAGAAGAGACTAGACATGCATGGGGATGCTAACAAGACCTCATGCAAACAGTGTTTTTCACCTAGGATGTTGAGAAACTCTGAGGTACAACTGACCTTTTCAGTAAAACCAGGATACTGGGTAACATCTCCTCGTTCTGGGCTCCAAACTTGGCCAGGGCACTTACAGCACCTGTTAGCACAAGTCATGGAAACAGAATTAGAAAGCAAAAAAAACAGATGAAGTTTCCTCCATTTCTTGGCCTTGATCAAATGCCATATCAGAGATGCTACATTAGTAAAGCATTACTGTGACTAGAAAGAGGCAGAGGTATTACAGCAGAGTGCCTGCAAAACTCTGTCTAGTTTCAGAGCCAGTGCATATCCCTTCCCACTTCTCAGCTGCAGGCCACCTCTTCCACCAATACTAGTGCAGGATCTTTGCTGTGTAAAAAGATCTGCTTAGGCCTAGAGCAAACCACAACCCTCAAAAGCAGAGGTGCTCCTACACTATAGTTCCTTGAAGATCTGTCATAAGGCAGACAGTTTTGCAGGTCTGTCCCTTACCTGCCCGGACTTCTTCATGCTCCAGAACAACCCTGTTGTAGATGAAACGAATGTATTTGGAGGGGTTGTTGGTTTTGGGCCCTTCCTGCCCCAAGAGGTGGAGGATTCGTGTGGCCAACACAGTGAACTCGCAGTCCTCGATGAATTCACAGAGGTGAGACAGGCCTGTCTCTTTGCTCTCCGAGTTCTCCTCAATGATGCTGATGATGCAGTCCACGATGGCCCTCTTGTATTCAAAGCCACCCTAAGGAGCAAAAGGGAACTGCTCAGCTGGAAATCTCAAAGTATTTTAGAGACTGAGCTAGCCAGACAGGAAAAAACTTCCTTTGAAAAGGTCACTCACACTCAGTTCTTTTAATCTGTGTTTTAAAGGAGAAGGGCAGTAATGTTGCCCCCACTTCTGACCCTCTTTACACCCAGAGGGCCAGCCATCATTCAGGCTCTCTTGCCACAGCCCTTCAGAATGGCTGCAGTGAAGAGAAAAAAAACCCAAGCCCTAAAGAGGGCAAAAGAATCCATCTGCCTGAAGAGTTTATATCTCCTTCAAAATCCTCTGATGCTAGAATTAGTGCTTAAAAACAGCCATATGGGAGGAGAAAAAACCCAATCCTCTCCCCTTTAGCACCAGACATCGGAGGATGAATCACAAGAGAAATATATGAAGGATCATATCTGCCACAGCAGGATGCAGCACATAGCCCCATTAGTGTGGGATGACAATCAATACCTCCCCAGGTACAGCCCATAACCTGACATGCCAGTAATGCTTGGCTATCTTCAGACATTATTTACTGGTGTCCTCAATACACACCAGGGGATTAAACCACACGCCATCTTTTGCCAATTACATGCACAGTGCCGGCCATTTGGATCTTTCCGGAGCTACTTTGGATTAAAAAAAGCTTTAAAACAGAACGGTTTGAAGTACAAAACCACATTCAAAACTATACCATCCACCCACAGAAAATCTGGGAAAGGAGAATGGTCCATTTTTCACAGGAGCAAAATGAGATGCTCTGGTTTGTTCCCAATAGAGAGGCTGTAATAGGCAGAAAGTGATGTCAGAGCAAGCAGCGGTGCCAGCTGTGTTGCAGGCATGTTTGCTCATTTAGAAACGGCCTCAGCAAACCTCTGTAAAGCTGTCTTTCTGCAATTTATGTCTGACTGAATGCAGAGAATGGTTATAGGTACTCGTGATCCCTTCACTGCCACAGCACAGACACCAGAACAAAAGTGGTCCCATGTCATCAATAAATAGGTTGTTACCGAATCTTTGTGTACAAGACAAAACTTCTTGGAATTTGCTGTCAAAGTATAAAAGAAAGCTGGTTCAAATGTGAAACACACATGGACTGCCAACAGATCTGCTGTTGCCTGCATTTGCTTTGAGAGTTAATAAACCCCCAGGAAAAAAAAAAAAATCAAAGAATGAAAACCACACTAAAAATATGCCTGTCAATATGCTTATAACTGTTGTGCACAGCTGGGCATGTCTGCAGTTAGGCTGCAAACCTCTTAGAGAGAGGCTCTTACTGCACAGCATTATCAGCAAAAGCTTGACTTGCACAAGGGCCACGGTTCACGCACACAAACAAGGAACACATGGTTATCCTGCAAACTTACCTCTTCCCGAAGCATAGTGAAGAGAAAGTTCATGAGGACGGCGTGTTTGCGAGGGTACTTCTGGCACAGCGCGTTGATGGCCTGCACCACCACCACCTGGGGGAAGAGGGTGGGGAGTAAAAAACAATTCTGTTTCACCAGGCAGGAAAAACTATCTGAATTGTGTCAACTTTGTGCTGGTCCCTGGCCTGGAAGCCACGATTTTGTCTTTACTGATCCAACAAATGAAGTTCCAGGAGGTACAGTCCTAGGAACTGGAAGAGATTGATCTTTATGCACAGGTTAGCCCCCAAAAAAACCCCACACCCACTGGAAAGAAGGAAGAGATTTGATTCTCAAAAGGCATCTCCCCAGAAGACAGCATGTGACTTTAGAGCTAGGTGCTGTACAACTAAGGCATATAGCTTCAAATTATTTCTCTTCCCTCCAAGTATTCCATGGCCCAGCTGCTGGAAGCAGTTCCATGCAGGTTTCAGAGCACACACACAAACATGGACAAAGACCATGGGGTTTCCTCCGGAGCCTGGTGTCCCTCCTCCTCCCAGTTCCTTACCTTGAACTCATCTGAAATTTCTGACATGAAAGAGGAGATCTGTTTCATGAGCCGGTCAATGCTGCTCTCACTGCCGGTTTTCAGTAGCGTGGTGATGGCCAGGGTGGCAATGCTGCGGTTGGAGTCTGTCACAAGGTTCTCCAGGTCCAGATTACAGGCAGTCACAGCAGATGGGTGCTTCATGGCCACCTACAGCAGAGGAGGAAGAATGAAAATCACTCAATAGATGCAAAAGGCCCAGCTGGCAAAACCCACCAAAACTCACTCCCTTCCTATAGAAATAAATGGTATAGACTGTACACGAGGGGCATCTCAGACAAACAGCTAATCTGGAGTTAAGGTAACAAGCTCTCATTTCCTGCAGAATTGCACCCATTGCCAGAAGAGAAGCAGTAGTAAAATAAACAATCTTTTACTATTTTTAACTCTCTCATTCTCCTCTATATAGAAAGAAAAGAAAGCTATGAACTCCCAACAAAAATTCAGCCAGACTAGCTGGGCAAAACACCTCTGTGGGTGGAAGCACAGCAGTTACCAGACATTGACATTCTCTTTTTCTTTTACAGACTTTGTAAGCTGAAGGGAAAAGCAAAGACTGCCATGGAGCAGGCAAGAAGCAGGATCAAGGTTTGATCCCTGTTTTACAAGGAGCTTCTTCACCATGGGAAGCTCAGAAGTGAAAGCAGTAACACCAAGAGCAATGACACTCTAAGAGACCTGTGAAAATTATTGGTTTGGTTTTTTCTTCCTTCTGTAGAACGTTCTTTGAGGTTTTATTCCACTCAGAAAGCAATGAAATGTAAGGCTGTAGCCACAGAGTAGAGGTTATTCACACAAAATCATCACACAATCTGGCCCCTTCTTCTTCTGAAGTCTGCACCTCCCTACACAAGGCACTGTGGGAGCTCCCAGGGGACTGGCTCCTACCTTGTTGAGGGTACGGACGGCTGCATATCTCAGTGCTGCCTTTGGGGAGCTGCAGAACAGCTGCAGAACTGCAAGGTGGGAAAAAGCAACAAAGGCAGACATTTAGGCACTCTGTTATTGAGAAGCATTTCATACCTAGAGAAGAGCTTCAGTGAAAAGAGACAACTGCAAGCAAATGGTAACTAGAAGCATGCTTAAGAAGCAACTGTGAATTTATCACCTTCCTCCCTTCTTGTTGTCCCCTTTGCCACACATCCCTGCTGGCAACTAGCTCTTACCCACCTCCTTTTTTTTCCACGGTGCTGCTGTCCTTCACTCCTCATGAAAGCCAATTTCATCACTTTGTCATCTTTCCTATTAAGTCAATTTGAACTGCTGTTCTCCATTTCATGCAAACCCTGCCCCTTTCCCAGGGCTGGCCCATGAAGGGCACCCTCCCTGCCAAGAGTCTCAGCTCAGGAGAACCTTTGGATGGACTGAGCTGATAAGGCAGGACCCCAACACCTTGGCTTCTTGCACAGTTACACTCAGCCTAAAGCAGGGACATTTATCAGTTATAATTCAGCCCTGTTTCACAGAAAAAAAAAAAGAGACCCCTCTAGTAACCTACACTTGAACACACCAGCAAATACCTTTATATAGGAGCAGAGCTATTCACAGACATCACAGGCTCTCAGCAGCAGCATAAAGCAACAAAGGGTACAGCAGCATTACAAGCCTGAAACTACACAAGGTCCTTGTTTCTTGGGGCAATCAGCAGGTGTCCCCTTGTAGGTTACCACAGGCCCATAATTCCATGGCCAGGAGCACCACACTTACCTGAGACAGCTGGAGCTAGCTCCTTGGCAGTGCAGTTGGGCAGGTTAACAATGGCAGATGCAGCTTCATACACCACCATCTCATGCTTGTTCCTTAGGCAGCTCTCGATGAAATCAAACAGGGGGCTATCGCGGCTAAGAGATAAAAAAACCCACCAGAATGAATTAGAGCAAAGGTACTAACAGAAATGAAGAATTCAGCAGCAGAAATGGGCAGGTACCATAACCTGTAGAAAGGTAAAAGCAGCCATAAACCCCCTCTGTCCTCAGATTTTGCAGTGGTCATTATACTGTACTTTCAGTTTGCTTGAAAGTCAGGCTGCCTTCTGAGAAGACATCCTCTACCTCACTAAAGGGAATCTCCCTTAACCTTCACACGCTGAGAACTGACTGTACACACCACAACTCTTATCCAGGAAGCCACACTGGATACATGGTCAACAAGTAATTACAGAAGAGAAAATTAAGGAATGTCTCCATAAAGAACAGCTGAGCAAAACAGTCTAGAAAAACAAGAAGGCGTTCAATGTGCTAGCACACAGACAAGACTCACAGAAGCCACCTCAAAGCAATGAAAGCATCCTATATTTTCTCTGCTTTTTGACCCAACAGTAAGAGGGTAGAACCTGCATGCTGCTCTTCAAAGACAGAAATAATGAAATGGCAAGGGAGCCTGCAAGAGGAGATGGAAGCAGGACCTGAGGAAATTCTTCCAGCAGGGCAAAGGAGCACCCCCACCTGCCAGCCTCCTCCTCCAGCAGCTTTGTGGCTATTCGGATCATCAAGCAGTAGGCAAATGGGGACTTGAGGCCGTGGCGCGTGAACTTGCTGAGCATCTTGTTGACTGCCAGGCGGTCGTTCTTCCGCACATGGTAGAGCAAGCCCAGAGCGTGGTACTGTGCAGGGAAAGAGAACATAACAAACCCTTTCTGTCCCCTCTGTTGCCCAGAAGTGGCTGGCTGAGCTCTAGCAGCTTGCTCCACTCCCAGCTAGCTACTGCTGGCTATTCCCTGTGTTTCCTACCTGCACCATGATATTGTCACTGGAAGCTGCCTCCTGAGCCTCGTTCACCCAGCGTTTTACCACATCGTAACTGGTCTTCAGCAAGTGCTGGAGGGAGATGAAGCCATGGACAACCCATGAGATAAGGAAGCTTTGGGAATTGCAGCTCATATTAAGAAACAATGAGCCTTCCCCATGAGGGTGCTGGCAGCAGCAACTTATAGAAGAGCAAGGCATCAGCACACAGAGACCTGGACATGATGGCCGAGGCCTCAAGAGGTCCGTGATCTCTCTCAAAGTCAGCATCACTCCCTCAGTTCACAAAGACAGGAATAGCAAACAGGAAACCCTGAAACTCTCAAGGTGTCCAGTCCCACCACAGATGACTTCCCAGCTTGACAGAGCCTCAGGCCTGTGCTGCAGGGAGTACCTACCAAGGAAGACACCAGAGCGGAGCTGGATACACTTGGCACTTTGTCAACAATTGCCTGCTTCATGTAGCGCTCAATGGCCTGCAACATGGTACTCTGCAGGGAGAGGGAAACAAGAGCTGATATGGAAAAGCTGTTAGGAGTGTGAAAGGGGAGATGCAAAGGCATGAAGAGCAGAGTGGAAGGTGGGATGGGGTGAAGTAGGAAAAGGTGAAGGGCTTAGGGCTGCCCCAAGGGAAAAGCAGCACTTACATCAGTGATCTGACAGAGCGCTCTCACAGCGGGGCCTCGGTAATTGTCATCCTTCCCAGTCATGTCTTTGGTTAAGCTGGGAAAACAGGAAGCTCTCAATACTGCACTCCTGAGCCAGCAGCTCTCAGGTGCACACACAGTGCACACAGAGCAGCAGGCAGCCAGCATCACAGCTGAATGCCATGCAGGCAACTGCAGGCCTTGGGCAAGTCCCACCAGGGTGGGCAGGCAGGAGGAGATCAGTACCCAGTTCCAAGCCCATCAGCAGCTGCACAGGCTCCTGTTCACCAAGTGAGGCTGGAGCACACACACACATACCCCCCCCTTGAGGCATTTGCTTTCCTGCTCATTCCTGCCCTTTCCCCAGGGTCCTGGTCAGTGTGAGACAATCGATGTACCCTCAGGCTCCTGATTCCCCACAGGGCATTTCAGTGGGATGATCAGCAATGCAAGAATGAATCACAGAGGGAATTTTGTTCCCTGGTGAAGTTGCACTCTGTGCTGCTACAGGAGCAGTAAATCCTTGTCTACCTGTTGAAAGCCTTGGGATTTATGCCAGAATTCTTCAAAAAGCTTCAAGGCATTCAGACAGGAGTTAATGAAACAGCCTTTTGCAAAAAGGGAAAAAACAGCAGTGCTGCCGTATCATGTAATCAAAAGAGACAATCCAAACACCCATGGGCATAGGATATGGGGACACAGCACATGTCACATATATCACTATGAGTCCCGTGTCTGTATTTTAATGATCTTTTATAAAGGAAAAGTTTTTCCTCACCAAGGTCATTCCCTATATAAGCACACTCTGCTTAGGGACTACAGTCATCTCCAAGAGGTTGGACAGACATTGCTGGAGGGCATGTCAATATAACAGTAAGAGAAGTGAAGTGACTGACCTGCTGGTAACAATGATCACATCTTCTGCAATTGAAGACATCTCTTTGATAGTCAGGTAACACATCCTGCGGAGAGTTGGCTGACAGGGAAAGAGGAAAGAAAGACATCAGCTGAGATGATCCCAGATAGGAAGGGATCTCAGTTTTCTCTGCTTGCATAATTTTATTGCGAAGATCACACGAACCTGATACCTTCAGAGAGCCCCATTCCCCAAGTGTAAAAGATGTACAAAACCCATATTGATTAACAAAACACCTCTTCCTCTTCTAAATCCCTCAGTCTTAGGGTGAAGCCGTAGAGATACCACTTAGCTGGATCTACAGTTTCATTTTCCACTTGTCATTCACATGAACAAGGAGAAAAGCTTGAAACCATTAGCTGAAAGCACCGTGTAACTTCAAAAGCAAGAAAGCAAGCGACTTATATTCCTGAGTCTGGGGATTTCTACACTGGTCTCATGATTTTAATGCCTTGTGGTTTGGGGGACAACTAGTGACAGTACTACTGCTGTGGGTAGGCACTAATTCCTGGCCTCCTCCAGGACATGCAATCATTGACTATCAGCAGGAAGCAGGATCTTTTAATGCTGGGCACAAAGCACAGAAAATTCCAGCTGATCACACGTTTTATCTGTGCCTAGTACAAACTCAAGAGTTAAACATCAATTCAGAGGTAGGAATCTCTGTCTCAAGAGCAGAGCCTGTTTCAGTTAAGCTGCTACAAGGTCTGGGAAGGGCAAGGAAGCTGATCACTGTTTCTAAACTTTCACCCTACTCTTCCCACTCAGATCAGGTACCTCCAGCCAGGACGGAAAAGCTATGTATAAAAATGCACATCTCGAGGGACAACTTGTCCCACCAGGCAAATACAGAAAACAACAAGCAGACTTACATCATTGGACTGAAACAGCTTCGTCATAGCAAAGAAGGATTCGGTAGCTTCTGTGACACCAAGGTGCTCCCCCTAGAAGATGTTTGGAAGGAAGGAAGTTAATCCCAGCTATCACAACCAGCTTTAGGCCTGATGCACATATCTGTATAGCTGTACATTTTCTCTCTCTTACCTGGTTTATGAGATACAGGATCTTGGTGAGGATATGAGCACATTTTCGTGGGTTTATGGGTGTCTCATTAAACACTCGAGCCTGGAAACAAAGCACAGACAAGGATGCTGCCACCAACACCCCGTAGTAAACACTGTCCTGTCTGGTCTGGGACACTGATACAAACAACACACTGTGAGTGAGGTATGGCAAGATCCTCAGTGACTTTGGATCAGGTTTCCCCTTAATTCCTGTTAAACATGGAACCCTTTTAAACAGCAGGTTGTGCAGTCTAGGATTGCAAATCCAAGTGCAATGAAGGTTTAAAGGCTAAATCCTCCTGACACTTTCACCCACACAAGTCTGGATTGTGTGCTAGCTGAAACACCACTCTTCTGACAGCCAAACAGGAGGTCATGTGCCAACACTGAGCAAACAGAGAACACTCAAACAACAGGGTCTGGGGATAGAGACATTCACCTGCTCTTGAACAGAAAGGCATTTTTTCAGAGGGAATTCATAGATTATTCAATAATCACTCACACCCCACTCACTAACTTTGTCATCCAGAAGACATTTGGGCTGTTCAAGGCCGATTTCCCATCCTTCCTGTTTTAGGGTGAGCTTTCCCAGATAATTTTATTCCTTTTATTACCATTTATAGTTCACAGTCTTTAATTTGTTACAGAGACTATTTCAACCTTCTCCCTTCCTCTGTCCAATAACAAAATAAGAACTGTTGCCCAATTCTTTCAGAGCTAGCAGGACCATAACAAACCCCCACTTCCTTGCTGAAGTTCTCCAGTGACCTACTCAAGAGAGGGAGAGACTTGATCCAGAAGGGGGTACATCAAAGAGATTGTCTAAGGATTTACCTCTTGCAAGACTGCACTCTTCTCCAGGTGCTGGAATGGGTTGGAACTCCCACCTGCAAAATAAAGAGAGTAAAAATCTCTCCAGGGATGGTGCTATGGGGAAGCAACTTTCTAACCACACTCATACTTTAAAAACAGACTGAGCATTTTGGGTTGATTTTTTTTCATGAACACCAGAGCTCCCTCTTTAAGTAATATTAATTAGATGTCTTCATGGTAGTCAGGGAAGTCAGAGCAGACAGGACATTCTTCAACTTGTCATCCCCTCCAGAAGTAACTGACTTTGAGCCAAGGTAGACTGATTAGCTGTAAAATAACTGTGCTCCACTATATCCCCAAAGACCTATTTCCAGCCCCTGGGCTGGGAGCTTGCTGACAGTTAGAGCATCAATAAGACAGGCCTAGAAACAAAAGCTTAGACAAAAAGAGGTATTGCTTGCCAGACTGTTGAGTCAGGAGTGTTTTATGGCTCCCATATAAACCAATCAGGAATCCACCAGTGAAGTATTTTTGGCTCTATCACTAATTAAGATAACAAAACAGCAGACTAGATACACTGGACACAGAGTAACTTTCATTGTTCCACTTAACAAAATAAATTATACTAAATAATTAAAACCCTCGCCAATTAAGGGCAAAATAATCAGAGGGGAAAGCACCATCATTCTGCATGGCCTCGATTAGCTTGCCTCCCAAGCATTTGTGAGCTGCAGCTTTTCAAAAGCTGCCAGTTATTGATAAGCAGGTTTTAATTAGTACCTATGTTCAGCCTGGCCCTGGGACAAAACGCAGCCGTTTTCATGGCTGTGCCAGTGCTTGTTCCAAAGCCTGATCTGCCAAAGAGAACATCTCCCAGGGCCAGATCCGACCTGACCCAGGCATGAGGCATCCTAGGCTGGTGCCAGGAGCCCTGGCTAGAGTCAGCCTTACACCCAAAAGCAAACACATCTGCACTCCAGCTCCTTCCCGCTTGATAAACTGCCCTCCTCTGGCTCGGGAGAAGTTTGCAAGGCAGCAGGTGGCTGAACAAAGCACGGACTTTATGTGGGGTTGAGGAGAGAAGAAAACAAGGGAAAAGAGCAAAACCACCTCTAGTGTGAGTATGAACCAGTTCCAGTATGAGCATGTGAATGTGTTCCAAAAAACCTGCCAAGCAGCACAGTATTCCCAGAGTCCACAGTCCCTAAATCAGCCATGAACAATCAGCCACAGCATCAGCTCTTCATCTTTCACAGCACTAAGGATCTTGAAATACATCGTACGTGAGGCCTCAGTCCTCACAGCACCTGGTGCCAAAGTATTCTTCCAGAGAGAAGGAGAAAGATGCAGGGAGGGCAGAGGCTGTGTGTTCAGGAAGCTTCTAATATTGGACGACTAGCAGCAATTTGTTTTAATTTGTAGAGAGACAGTCGCTGGCGAAGCAAGGATCTCAGAACAATTTTATGCCCAAAATAACATGTCAAAGGGCATTTCTGAGCAGAAGCAGCCGATCCAAAGCTAGCTAAACTATCCATGGAAAGCAAAGACACAGAAGCAATTAAGTCAATACGCTCATCTCAACAAAGACTGTCCTGTTAGCCTTTAGATGGAGAGAATGAGAATTCAAGGCCTGTAAATTCAGGGATGATGCATTCCACCTAATACTGAGAACATCAAGCACTCAGGATATACATTTTGGACATAGACACAGTCCACAGGAGAAAGGCAGGCACAGTAAATGCTAAGAATCTTCATTCTAGACAGAAGCAACAGGATGAGGAGTAAATGCAACAGCAAAGAAAAACTGCTGTGAAGCCACAAGCAGCAGTGGCAGAAAGAATAATGGAGGGTTCTGTGAGCTCCTGGCATGAACAAAGCCAACAAGACTCATCATCATAATACAAGGAAGTGCATCTCCTGCCAGCCTTGGCCATAGGTAACCTCAGTACCTTGAAGAGTGTGGCAGATGTAAATAAAGAATATCTCCCAAAAGGAAAGTAAAGAGCAATTCCCCTCCAAGAGCTGCCTCACTAAATTCTCTGCTTATCAAGACGTCACTGGAGGCTTTGGACAAGGGAAACAAGGGCAAAGCATTTAATGCACATTAAAATAAAAAGCAAGCAGTCACGCAGAACCATCACCAAGATTTACACTGAATCAATTTGCTGCAGGACAGGCTGATTTGTTATGCAGAGCAGTCTGCACAGAAAGCTTCATAGGAAGATAAAAAAGATACCACAAAGCACAACCATGAAAGTAAACACTGTCTTATGAAGCATCAGTTCCATCTGAATTACACACCACAGAAAATATCAGAGTTTTGCTTACTACTCAGCCTAAAGTTCCGAAAGGTCAAGCTATCACTTCATGTTCCTTTGGTGCTCTCAGCTTTTCCTGATCCACTGAAAGTCGCAGTGATTGCGTTGGAAGAGCAGACCATGTGTTTCAGAAAAAGTGCCAGAAATTACGAATAGGATTCTGCCTGGCTTTAGCACCTGGTTTGAGAGCTAGGCGACTGTGAACAGAGCTAATATGCTCACTGTTTAGTCTCAGACCCTGCATCTGGTGATGTGGCCAGGTAACCTCGGCGTGTTGTGCCAATGCAACCGGTTTAGCCCCTGGCTGCAGCTGTGAGGAGACGGCAGCAGAGCAGAGTGCTCCCATGGTGCTTCCATGGTGCTTCCACGGCGTTTCCCACTGCGCTCCGTGCGCACCAGCTCCCGCTGCCAAGCTCTCCTGGGGGTCTCCCCGCACAGCTCCCCCCGCTACTCACAGGAGGGGTCCCCCCTCACAGCCCCCCTCGCACCCACAGCAGGGGTCCCCCCTCACTGATCCCCTCCGCAGCCACAGGGGGGTCTCTCCCCTCACAGTTCCCCCCATACCCACAGGAGGGGTCCCTCCCTCACAGCCCCACCCCGTACCCACGGAGGGCTCTCCCTCCTCACAGCGGCCCCCGCCTCCCCTCACCCGACTCTTCGTCCTTCTTGTCGAACTTCTTCAGCATGGTGCTGCCTCGCTGCGGCCCTCCCGCCCCGTAGCAGTGGCAGCCCCAGTCCCGGTCCCAATCCCGATATCCCGGGATATCCCGGTCCCGGCACCGCCCCTTCCTGCCAGCCTGTCACTGTCACGGCGGCGGCCGCACTGCGCACGCGCGAACCCGCCCCCCCCGACGTGGCTCGCGGCGGAGCGCAGGAGGGGCGGGGCGCTGTGGCTTGATTGACAGGGGGGAGGCGGGACCGAGCGGCAAGAACGCGGTGTGATTGGCGGAGAGGCGGGGGCGGGGATCGACCCTGGCTCTGGAGTTGTGCTGGGAATACTGGGGGCACTGGGAGTGGGGTTAGGGGGGGCACACTGGGGGACTGGGCCTGGGGTAGGGGGCACTGGTACCAGAGGAAAAACTGGGACTGGGGAGGGGCCCACCGGGATTCTTGGGGAGACACTGGGCAGGGGAAGGGCGGAGCGGGACACTGGGCAGGGGAAGGGACACTGGGGGCAGAGGGGGCTGGAGCGTGGGGTCACATTGGGATTGGGGAGGGGAGATGGGGCGCTAGGGCAAGACATGGAAAGGAGATCCTGGCAGGGGCTCAGCACCCCAGGCGGCAACTGGGGATGGTAGAGGGGAACCCCCTTCTCGGGATGGGCAGTTGTCACCCGGGCTGCCTGCCCTGGAGCATCCTGCTGGGAGGCACCGCCTCTGGAAGCGTCTCCTGGGCCCCCGTCCCCACTGCTACCGGCATCCTGTACCCTGTACCCACAAACCCCAGACCAAGCCCCGGAGCACCCACCTGCTGCAGTGGGGTGTCCCCAGGGGCCAGCGCTCCCCAATCATCCCCTGAGCCCCGCGACGGGCAGGGACGACAAAGGACCTGTTGGCCACCTCACCACCTCACCCCAATCCACCGTCTGCTGGCACGTCCCTTCACCAGCTACCGAAATATGTCCCTCCCATGGAACGTGGGGTCACCTGAGTTGCTTGGGCCCCCTTTCCAAAGCCAGTGCCCGCTCCAAGGCCAAAGGGCTCACTCACCCTGCACCAGGTATTCCTCGAAGAGCATGGCCGTGTCCCCCACCAGCTCCAGCGGGCCTCCCACGGGTGTCCCCCGGCCTCTGCCTTGCCTGCACCACCCTGTACTTTGCACGGGGCGGCCGCACTGCGCTCTGTGCTGCTCTTATCTCCCATCTGTGCAGAAGACAGCGGCTCTGGTGGCACAACACAACGTCCCCGCTAGTACAGAGCTGCTGTGAGCTCCCTGGGCCGGGGGCTGGCCCCACTGCTGCTGACACCCCCTCATTTGGAGTTTAATGAGTTCCTGTGCTGGACCCAGCCCAAAACATGACCTTGCTGAACCTTTGGGGAAAGGGAACACGAAATAGGGGTGTAAAGGGGTGCAGAACCAGTATAAACCAAAAAAAGTTGCATTTGATGCTGCATTTTATTGTGCATGCTCACCAACTCCAGCTCCAAGGCTCAGCCGAGCTTTGTGGAGGGTTTGGTCTGCTGCAGTCGCCCAGGGAGAAGCAGCACACAGGAAAAGATGCCTGGCTGGATGCAGCCCCTTTGGAGACATCCCAGTGGTGGATGAGCAGGGAGCAAAGCCAGGCACAGAAATCCCCGTGGTTCCTGAGGCTGGGACTTGGCTGTGCTCCAGCGCTGGCCTGGGCAAAGGCAAACCCGGCTATGTCTTCTTCAGTGGTGCTGAGGTGATGGTTATTAAACCAAATCCTACCGTGGCTGCTGCTTGTGCCATGAGCACCGGGACCAGGGGGATGAGATGCTGTGTCCGCAGCCCCCTGCAGGCACACCAGTGCCACTCCACGCTTCCCTCCATCTGTGCCCCTGGCAGCCCCGCTGCCCTCTCCGGCCCTGCCTGAGCAGGCATGTCCCAGCCAGGGGAGTTCATCTCCTACGCCCGAGCTGGGCCATCAGCTCGGCATTGGCGGCCGCCTTGTCCTGCTGTTCTTTCTCTCTGGCCAGGTCGAGCAGGATCTCCAGTAGGTGTGTGTGGACATCAAGTGACAGGGACACCTTCCTCCCCTTTTTCCTGGGAGCAGGTCTCTTGGTGGCTGGGCTCGTCGGCCAGGGCAGTGCTTCCCTTGCTGACCCCTCTGGCAGCAGCAGGCTGGCTTTGTCTGGATGAGACCCTTCCCCAGAGCCAAAGTCACCCCTCCTCATTTTGGGGAGAGCTGGCAGCATCTTGTTAGTGCCGGTGGTTTCCTGGCTGGTCAGGTTACCTCCATCCCCAGCTCGGGGGGCTGGCGGGAGGGGCTCGAGGTTCAGTTCCTTTCGGGCTGTTGCTGGTACCCCGAGGACCACCAGGAAGGTGAGCAGCATCCTGCCTTGCAGCACAGCTGGGAGCGCCTGCAGGGAGCGTGTGGTTGAGCATCACCCCCCCATCACACTGCCATGGCCCCACAGCCCCCCCAGCAGGACACATCCCCACCAGGGTGCCACATGTAGACCCTCCCTACTCCCCATGCCAACTGGGGGTGGTTCACCTCCCTTTTGGGAACACCTAATTTTTCCACCCTGATTTTAACCTTTTTGAACAGGGCGGGAAGTTTTGAGGAGGATGAAGGGGATGTGGGAATCAAATCAGTGGGGTGCCCCTGTCCTTTCCCACAGCCCCCTGGTCAGACACTGGCTGCAGCTCCATTTCACACTCTCCAGCCCTTTGTCACCCTGGGTATGGGACATTCCTTCTTGGGAGGCTGCCTTGGGAGTGTGGCTGCTCCCCAACCCATTACTGCCCTTTGGCCAGGGAAAGGTGACGTGCCCGGGATTTCGGGGCTGGGCGGGCTGTGGGGCTTTCTTCCTCCCACGCCTTCCCACAGGGTTCCTGGGCTCTCTGGGGCAAAAGCCAAGCTCCCTAGGAGGGATATGAGCCACCTGACCCAAAATACACAGCAGACTGGTGGCAGTGGGGTGACAAGGGCATGAGTTGTGCTGAGCCTCCACCCCATCCCTCACCCTGGTCCCAAGGAGGGCCCTGGGGGCTCCAGGGTGCTGTGATGGAAGGTGGCAGTCAGAACAAGTGCAGGGGCACTGCTGCACAAATCCTGCTGTATTGGTGCCTCTCCCCCAAATCAGTCACCCAGTCAGGTTTGTCCAGCTGGAAGGAGAAAAGTGAAAGGCATCCAACTTGCTGCAACTTATCTCCTGGGTGAAACCCTTTGGAAAGTCCCACAGCAGGTAGCCAGAGGTGGTTTAACTCACCTGGAAGTGGGCAATGAAAAACATCCAAACCCTTGCAACCCGTTTCCCAGCTAAAAGCCCCTGAAAAGCACCACTGAGGGCACAGCCTCACCATTTCCAGCAGGTCCTCGTCTCCCCGATGCTCAGACAATGTTCCCACAGTGCAGGGACCACGAGCTGGGTATTTGCCCTGCTCCCTGCCAAGCCCTTGCTCTTATCCTGTCCCAACTCCACCTCTGACCCGCAGAGGGGGTGACGGTGACATGGGGAGGAGGGAGGGGGGAGGAATGTTATTAATACATTTTGTCTAACAGCAGATGAAATCATCCGGGGATGTGGGTGAGTGTGTGCCCCCTTGCAGCTCCGTGAGCTGCATTTAGAGGGGGTTCCAGGAACCTGGGGCATCTCGGTCGTAACTGTTTCATATCTGACTTGTGAGATGTTTCTTCTCCATCTAATTAGGCCTGACAGCCTTCCTGCTCCTGTCAGCCTTAAGGAAGGAAGAAAACATGCATATTGGTGCTGGCCAATGGCCATGGCACTGGCTGTGAGTGCCAGCCCTCTGGGCATTGTGCCTCAGAAGGCTCCTGGATATCTCCTGGTACTGGTCTGATGCTGTGTCCTGATAGACTTCCTGGCCCTGGCCAACTGGAGGACATATCTGGAGAAATGTCACCTCCCTGCCATTCCAACTGTTTTGCAGCCCACCTTCACTGAGTCTAACTGTGATGCCACCAGTTTGCAGCCTACCTGTACCAGTCTAGTCTGGCCCAGCCCCTCTACCAGCTGCCCGTGGTAGGTAACAGCCTGTAGGCATTGCTGTGGGGTGAGTCCCACATGGAAGGGCTTTGCCCCAAAGCTCCCTGCTTAGGGACTGTGGGAGCATCCCAGGTCTCTCAGGCCAGGCAGGAACCTGCATGAGATGAGCTGGTGAGTGCTCAGCCCAGAGGGCTGGCCAGGGCAAGGAGCCAGGGTGCTCTGGGTTCAGACCACTGGGGGTCTACCCACCCTCATGGCCGCAGGGTGACCGGTCCTATGCCACCCTTCCCAGCAGTGACAGGGAGTGGAAATAATGCTAGCTCTGTTCCTCCTCCCGGGGACAGCCAGGAACTCACACCCAGCAGCCAAAATTAGCACTGATTCACACAGCACATCATGCAGCACCACAAACCCACGTGCTGACACGTCATGGCCTGGACAGGGGTCATGGCCTGGCTTGCGTCAGCTGGGCATGTGCTGGGCACAGGGATGGGACACTGGGTTCCCTCAGGGGGGTGAGGAACCCCAGCCAGCGCTGCCAGCAATGGGCAGCAAGGGCAACCCAGCTGAGGTGGGCAGGGGGCATGCCTGACTCAAGAGCCATCCCCAAACTCCACGGGCATCTCCAGCAGCGTGCCAAGAAGCATGACACCTCCCTGTGAGCACAGCTTTAATATCACATCCCCCTCACATTGGTACACATATACATTCGCTGTATACAGATATACACAGAGAGCAGCGGTATGTGTGGGGGCCACAAAGCCCCCCAGCGGCCCCTCGGGCCCTGGGGCAGTGAGGGGCACATTCCTGTCAGCCCTGGGGTTGGGGGGAGGCAGGGGCTGCGACCCCGGGAGCTGACATCGCTTTCACAAAGCCTTTGAGAGTAAGCGTGGGCAAGCAGGAACCTCTTCTAACATAGCACCATCCTCAGGGTTTCCCTGATGGGCCAGGGATGCAGGTGAGTACCCCCCAACTACAGACTGATGTGCTGCTGGCAGGCATGCGAGCTGGGGGGCAGCACATGGAGAAAGCTTCCAGTCTCCCCACAGGTCATTGCCAAACCATCGCAGCCACAAAAGTGGAACTGAGCCCCAGCTGAGGTTAAGGTGAAATTTATTCAGATGGAGCTGGTTGCAGGGTGGGGGTGGGGGATGATATGCAGGGGGGTACTTCCCAGGGATGCAAGCAGCTCTCCCAGCAGAGAGGGGAGGGGAGCCCAACCCTGCCAAGTCCTTCTGGGCTACCAGAGAGGGGGGTCAGGGATAAGAACCATCCTGTTGGCAGCAAATAATTTAAAAATCAAACTGGAACAGCCCAGGAAACTTCCGTGGGGGTTCAGAGCCTTGGTGGGAGGTGGTTTCCCATTTGATATAAATTTCACCTTAACGACAATGAAAGTGGTGTGATATGAAAACCCCATGAGCAGCATAAAGACACGTTAGAAATAGCACCAGGTTCCTGCCCGGGGCTGGTGGGTACGTGGCCCCTGCCACCGCGGGCAGCCCAGCCCCAGCTGGGGTGGCAGCCGGGCCCCACCTCCAGGCAGCCCTGCCTGCCGGGACACTGCCCACACCTACACCTTTGGCTGCCCTCCCGTCTTGCCACCGGCAACATCACGGGCACCTGTGGAGAGAGGAGAGGTGGTGTCAGAGCCGAGGTGGGGGACCAGCATCGTGCCCCCAGCTCTGCACTGCTGAGCCCACAGCACCAGGTGGAGATGCTGCCAGGCCTGCCGGTGCCGGTGGCTGTGCCAAGCCCTGCCTACCTGCCCCTGGGCGCTGCCTGCAGTGCAGCTCACACTCCTCCTTGCTGTCGAAGCGGTTGAGGTTGCCCTGGCAGCCGCTGTAGACAAAGGGCCGGCACTCAGTGACTCTTTGGTTGTAGTACCAGCGCAGGGTGTAGTGCTGGCAGTGCCCCTCATCCAGCGGCAGGCTGCAGGGCTCAGCTGCGGGGACAAACAGTGATGGTGAGAGCAGGCAGGAGCTGGCAGCACACTGGCCGTGCAGGCAGCCAGGCACACTTGGCAGAGGAGGGGAAACCCCAAAAGAGGAAGGCAGGGGATGGCTCCCAGCTGAGCATGGGCAAGGTTTGGCTGGAGGGGGCATCTCTGTGCTCTGCCCAAGTGCTGGAAGTGAGGGCAGGAGATGCCGCTCTGGGCAAGCCCTCTTCCAGGGGCAGCCAGCAAAGGCTGGAGATAAGAGCTGGGAGGGAGGTGGCATGGGGACATGATGGGCACAGCACACCTAGGAAGGGTTGTGGGAGGACCCTCTGCATGCTGCTGCCATTGGGGCTTCCCTGATCTCCTGGGGGCTGTGGGATCCCCTCCTGCAGCTCATGACCAGGAGCACAGGAAACCTGCCAGGGGCAGCAGATCCCACAAGCGCAGCAAACCACCCGTTACTGCTGGTGATGGCTTCAGCAAGGGGAACAGAGTGTGAAGTCTGCATGGTGTGTACAGCACTGTGCTCTAATAGGGAAGGCACAATGTACCCAGATACCAGCAAGAGGGCTGCAAATCCTAAATCCACACAGCCAGAAGGCACAGGGACCCACTGCCAGGCAAAGGCCTGGAGCAGCCCCATGGTCACCCCAGGTCATCCTCAGTGTCAGGGAAGCTCACCATTCATCACAGGTTGCTCCGAGCTGTCCATCTCTGGGGCCTCATCATAGTCCTCCTCCTCCCCATACATGCTGTCGTACTCGAGGTCATCGGTGTCGAGATTGATCTCCCTGTCCTGCCCTGGGAGACAGCACCAGACATGAGCAGTTTTTGCCACACATGTGGAGCAGGGAAAAAGGAGGACAGGGAGATGACAGACCCTCCTCCTCTTCAGTGTGTGACAACTTGAGCACAGGGACTGTGTGAGTGCTGCCAGCGGACTCTGTGAAGAAGAAGAACATGGCACAGGCATCAGGGAGGAGGTGAGGGAGTCTGGGGCACTTTCCCCTTCCTTCCCAGGGGAAACCCACGCCTGTCAGGTGCAGAGCAGTCCAGCACTACCACAGCACTTCTGCAGCCTGACAGGACACATGGACAGGGGTTGGGGACCTGGGAACACCCTCTCCTCTCTGTGCACCACAGACCAGGGCTGCCAGGGGCTTCTGGAGGATGGACAGGCAGGAGAGGCCCAGGGAGACAGCACCCACTTGTAGCCCAGCAGGATGGGGACAGGGGAGGGCACAGGCAGGCACACATGCCCATGGGGCCAGATCTTGTAGGTCCTCTGGGCTCTCCATCACCTGTTTGGCCATGCTCTCTCTCCTGGCGAACGATTCTTCCTCCTCCCTGGGCAGAGCGGAAGCTGCTCCTGGCCTGAGCCCCCCAGCCTCCTTGGAGAGAAAGGACCCACCTCATCCCAGCCCACCCCTTGCTTCCATCCCTCCAATCCCACTCCTCCAGCCCACCCTCTCCTCCAGCACTCCTGACCCCTGTAAGATCCCTGCCCCAGCTCTGACACCCAAGCATGGATGGGGTGCAGTCCTCGTGGTCCGTTCACAAATTGGGCAGACCCTGGCAGTGCCCAGACCCCTTTGGTACTATCCCAAGCCAGCTGTCCTTGGGGATCCCTGCTGAACCATCACTCCTGCCACACACTGTTCCTTCTCCCTGTGCACGCTCCCACATGGACACTGACCCTGACTGAGGGGGTCATGGAGGGCCCAAGCCACATCCAGCTCCCCAAAACTGGTGGCACACCTGGGTGCCAGGACCCTTTGGTGCCACACGTGCGGGGCAGGGGGGTAGAAAGGAAAAGCCGCAACCTGAGTGCTCACGTGAATCCAGGTGCCGTGGGAAGTGGCCGCCGCAGGCTGTGGGAGAGAAAAGACAGATGTCAGGGGCAGTAGGGCCAGACCTCCAGCCCCAGGGCAGCAGAGGGGGTGCTCACCACAGTGCTGGCTCATCTCCTGCCTGACGAAGGCACGGATCTCGTCCTCCTGCCGGGCACATGGAGGGGCAAAGGTCCCACATTGCAATAGGGGATGGTGCAATTAAAGAGGAGGAAAAACCCTTTCCCCAGGCCCCAGCAGAGCCTGGAGGTGGGGGCAGCTCCTCCATCAGTGGCAGTGGGATCAATCCAGCACCCCTTCCCACCCCGGTGACCCAAGTGCCATGAGTCTATGCTGGCTCCCTCCTGGTTCCTTACCGTCAAGCCCGGTTCCCCCTTCTCCCCACGGAGCCCACGGGTGCCAGGACTGCCCTAGGGACAGCAGAAAGAAGGTGGGACACTAGCCCCGGCTGGGGGCCAGGCAGGGCCAGGCACCCGCTCACCCACCTGCTCTCCTCTCTCACCGGGGATGCCAGGAACACCTCGTGCACCCGGCACTGACTGTCCAGGGGGGCCTCTCTCTCCCTGCAAAGGACACATGCTCAGGATCTGGCTGGTAGTGCTAGAGTCTCTCCGCTCTCCTCAGCACTATGGATGTGCTGCTTTCCCCACCCCTGCACCCCGGAGATGCCTGTGCAGGCTGGGATGCGGATGGGTCCAGCTCACATCAAGGACAAGCAGGGTCACAAACCCCTCAGGCTCCTATCCACTGGGCAGGGGGACACAAGGGAGGACCCCAAAGCCAGTGATCTGACAGGGCAGGACAGAGCCGGGACATAACTTCAGATGCCGCCAATCCCTCATCCACTCAGGGGACTAGGCTCTCCCTTCCTAACAGCCCCCGGAGAGGGACCAGCCACCCATGGTGAGGACTCACCTTCTGGCCCTGCATGCCCTCAGGGCCTCGTGGGCCAATGCTCCCTGGGGGTCCAGGGGGGCCAGGAGCACCATCACTACCCCGGGGACCGGGGCCACCAATAATGCCAGGGGCACCCTGCAGGAGAGCAAAGGGTAAGACCAGGGGTGTCAGAGACCCTGACCCCAGAGCAGGTGCCATGGGCATCCTCTGACCCCACAGCTGGGCATCCCTGAAGCACTGGCACTGGTGACTTCTTGTAAAGAGTGGGGAGAGCTGTTGTCACTCATAGTTCAGTGATATAACTTAGAGCAGTGCCAAATGACTCTTCTGGGAGCATCAGGCTCTGATGTGCTTCTGACCAAGGCCATATCCTGGTACAAGCAATGAGGTGCAATGCATCCCATCTCTTTCCAGCTCACTCACCCGGTCTCCTTTCTCCCCCTGATCTCCTTTGGCACCCTGCTGCCCATCAAATCCCCGGTCGCCCTGCAAAGAGGAAGGGACAGGCAGCAGGGGACAGGTGTGGGGGGGTAAAGTGCCAGCACAGCTTTTCCCAGCACTGCTCTGACCTACCTTGGGTCCCATGAGCCCTTCCTTCCCGGGGATGCCCGGTGGTCCCGACAGACCCAGCTCTCCCTGCGGGACAGAGTAGATGTCCGGCAGCCATCAGCCATGTGCTCCTGTCCCACCCTGGTGTCAGTGAGGTACTTACCGGCTCACCTTTCCTCCCTGACAGCCCCGAGCGCCCCGGGATCCCCGGATCCCCCTACAGCAGGCAGGAGAGAGGCAGAGCAGTCAGTCCTGCACCCTCAGTGCTCACCCCAGAGCCATAGGCTGAGGAGGGGACCTCATGACCCTGTTGCAAGGTCAAGGTCTGGCCTCAGCCATCTCCCTGCTCCAGCTGGCTGGTGGAGGGGATCCAAAGGGCCACAGCCTCCAGGTAACATCGAGGCTCCTGCAGCACCCTGCAGGCACCCACTCACCTTCTCACCCTTCTCCCCATTGAGGCCACAGGCACCTTTCATGCCCCGTTCACCCTGTGAGGATGAGGAGGGGTGTCAGAGCTATGCCACACTGGCACTGGTCCTGGCCAGGAAAACACCAGCAGCCAGAGAGGACAACCCACCTTGAGGCCACGCATGCCCACAGGTCCCATGTCCCCCTTCTCTCCCCGAGCTCCAGGGATCCCGTCACGGCCAGGCTGACCCTGTGGGAGAGCACACAGTGTGACAGGGGTCCGCTCCTGTCCTATAGCAGGGTGGCAGCAGCACCAAGATGCAGCTCCTCACCGGCTCACCAGGCTCTCCCAAGGCTCCAACCTCTCCCTGGGGAAGGCAAAGGCATCGGTCAGGGCAGGCAAAGGGGATGGTGCCACCAGCAGTGGGGTATGCTCAGCTCCTTACCTTCTGCCCACCAGGGCCGCGTGCCCCAGGAAAGCCTGTGGAGCCCTTCTCACCTTGCTCACCCCTCATCCCCTGCAAGAAAAACCCCAGATCGACACAGGACAGAAGGAAAAACTCCAGCCACTGCCTGGCCACAGCACAGCTGTGGTCACCCCTGAGGCTGGATCCAGCAGCTCCCCTTGCACCATGTCAAAGTGCCCAGAAGCATCAGTCCATGGGGCACAGGGATGCCGTCATGCCCTGCTCCCTCTGTTCAACGTCCTGTCAATAGCCCTCCATGGTCCCCAACCCAGCCACTCCCAGTCCTGCACTAGTCCTCCCAGCACTGTACCTTCTCTCCAGGCATGCCTTGCTCCCCCTTGTCCCCCTTGTCCCCTTCTGTGCCCTTCAGGCCTCGGTCTCCCTGCAAAGGGGGAAACACAGGGAGGGGTCAGGGGATGGGAGAAGCTCAGACACACATGAGGGTGGGGGAGACAGATTCCCTGTGGGCAGGGACAAGGGAGTCCATAGCCAGGCTGAAGGAAAAGAGAAAATGTGCTCTGCAAGGGAAGCAGCAATGCTTCCCCCTCAGCAGGAAGAAGTTCCCTCAGCACCTCCCAGAGGGACAGGGAAGATGGGAAGAGGGAGGTTAGGGACAGCTCTTACCGGCTCCCCTTTGCTGCCCCGTGCTCCAGGCGGCCCCTCCACCACCACAGTATCACCCTGTACACCCAAAGGAGGGAGAGAGGTGGGGATGAGCAGCAGGGTCAGGGCTGCTGTCTGCTCTCCCACTGCCCCCCCCCGCTCTGGGGACTCACCTTGTCTCCTTTAGGTCCTGGGGCCCCAAGGTCCCCCTGTGAGGAAGGTGAGATGCTGCAAGCACGCACAGTAGGGAACAGGCAGCACCTCCCTGGAGACCCCAATCCCTGGAGGTGCATCATTTGCCCCCCGCAGTTCCCCAGCCCATAGATTCCCTTACCTTGTCCCCACGCTCCCCCCGGTTCCCAGGCAAGCCCTGTGGGAGAGAAGAGAGGGTTGGTTAGGGAGGAGCCTGGATTGGGGTGCAGCTGGGGAAGGGAGGTACTTACCACTGGCCCACGATCCCCTTCTGGCCCTGGGCGCCCGTCTTCACCCTGTGGGAAGGAAAGGATGTGAGAAGGGGGCTTGGAATGGGGACACTCCAGCATCATCTCACCCCAGGAACAGGTGCAGGTCTGGCTCAGAGTCCCCTCAGGGCTGACAATGTGGGATTTCCTGTCCCTGCCTGTGGGCACATGGGGCGCTCTGGCAGTACCTACCCGTGGCCCCGGGTCTCCACGCTCGCCTCTGGCTCCTGGCAGCCCAGCCCCTGGAGCGCCCTGCCAGGGGAAGGCAACAGTTCAACCCTGTCCTCCCAGCCCTGTCATGTACCCCCCATGCCAGGGGACACCCCACAGTCCCCAGCATCTCCCTGGGTGCCTGGCACTTCTTCAGGCTCCCATGTGCCACCATCCAGAGCAGGCTCAGCACTCTTAGGGGGGAGGTGGCTGCAGGGACACCCCACAAGAGAAGCAGCATCACACTCTTCATGCTATAGGGTTGTCCCCATCCTACCTTGTCACCCTTCAGGCCAGGGGCCCCTTGTATGCCCTAAAAGAAAGGAGAAGGGTGAGCAAGCCACAGGAGGAAGACACTGCCAGGTGCACTGCAAAGCATTCCTCAGACTCCCACAGCGGTTCTCACCCAGTACCAGAGACCCTGGCAACCCCCAGGCTCAAGGGCCAGGGAAGTGCCAGGTGGGTCCCTGTCCCCCTGTCTGAGCCAGCAGAGGAGCCAGGGCAGAGCCTACAGCCCCAGGACTGCTGTGGCACCATACTCACAGCGGGCCCTGGGGGCCCCACAGGTCCTGGTGGTCCAGCAGTGCCATCTCTGCCTGGAAAGCCAATCAAACCCTGGCAGGGAAAAAACAGTGAGTGGGCAGGGACTGTGGCTAGGAAGCAGTGGGGCTTGCAGGGGCCTTGCTGACACTGCCCAAGGGTCCAGTGTCACTAGGACCAGGTTCTGGTTGCAGTCTTTACCCTCTCTCCTGGGGGACCTGGAGGGCCAGGCTGCCCATTGTCCCCTCTCAGGCCTGGCTGTCCTGGCGTCCCAGCAATGCCTGCTAAGCCTGGGGGTCCTGGTAATCCTGGCAAGCCAGTGTCCCCCTGAATCAGGGAAGAAAGAGATGGGGCCCAGGAAAGCAGCCCCTTAGGACTGTGCTTTTCCCTTGGCCAGCAAAGCTAGGGCATCACCTGGGCACTGGGGATGTGATGAGAGCCAGGGTGACATGGGGGCAGGAATTACCTTCAAACCTGGAGGCCCATCCTGTCCTGGTGGTCCCCGTGCACCGACACCCGGTGATCCCTGTGTGGTGGCAGAAAGCATGTGGCACATTCCCTGGCTGGTGGGCACAGCGGTGCCAGGAGCACTGTGACATCCAGAGCATCCCCCTAGGGCTGGGGAGCCCCTCTGGGAGCAGGGAACACATACCTTCTCCCCTTTGGCTCCGGAAGACCCCTTGGCTCCCTGTGAAGACATCAAGCCCCCAAGAAGGGCTGGCCAGTAGGTGACAAGGGCACAGATCCCGCACCCCAACAGCAGCCACCACCCCCAGCATCCACCCCAGCATCCACATGCCTCCTACTCACATCTTCCCCAGGATCTCCTGGCTCCCCGAATCTTCCTGGCTCCCCCTGGCAGGAGAAAACAAGGAAAAAGTAGGCATATGGGAGGGTGGATTGGGGCAACAGCTGCAGCTGGATCCCCACACTATGGCCAAGCAGCCAGGAAGCCCAGGGCCCCCAAAGCCCCCTCCTCACCATCCTCCAGGGTAGCACCCACCTTCTCGCCCTTGGGGCCTGGCAAGCCTCTGTCACCCTTGGAGCCCTGTGGGGGGAGAGCAGTGTTAGGGGAGGGGGTGGCCACAGGGCTGGCTTGTCCCACAGAAGGCAGAGGTGGTGGGAGAGGGGAATGATGTTAATGGGGGGAACAAAGTTAATGCGGGGGGAAAAGTTAACGGGGGGAGATTAGGTTAGTGTGGGTGATGAGGTCTACGGGGCCAACTCACAGGCTCTCCCAGCACACCCTCCAGCAGCACTGGCTCTCCCTGCAGGGAGACACAAGTGAGCAGACATGCCCACAGCATATGCCAGCGCCAGCTTTGGGGGCTTTGGCAGCTCCCAGGGGTGGGGGTTCCCCCACCTCCCACCTTCCCACCCTGGCTTCTCACCTTCTCGCCTTTGGGGCCAGGGGGGCCAGCGATGGCCTGGGGCACAGAGGAGAGAGGGGGCAGGTGAGCAGGGCTGCATGGGGATGCTCCCCCTCATCCTGACCAGGAACACCAGACAAGGCAGTTCTGAACTCACCTGCCCCGGGGCTCCGGCATCCCCTGGCTCTCCCTTGGGACCAGCAGGGCCCGAAGGTCCTGGCATGCCCTGGCATAAGCAGCATAGCCCTCAGCCTCAGCTGCAGACACCCCAGGCTGAGCCTCGTGGGGCTCCCGCTGGGATGGGACAGGGTGAGTAGCAACGTACCATCTTCCCAGGCATCCCTGCCTCGCCGTCCTTCCCTGGCACGCCATCCCTGCCTGGTACACCAGGCTTCCCACTCTCCCCCTGCAGACAGTAGGAGTGGGGCTGGGCCGTGGAGTCCAGGCAGCTCCCCAGGCAGCCCTGAGCACCCATAGTGAAGGCAACCAGGCAGGAGGGACACAAAACACTCACCACTTGTCCTGGCTGCCCAGGGACACCTGGTGGGCCCTGCAACGGAGACACAAGCAGAAATCAAGCAGCATCTCAGGTACCAGGAATGGCCAAGGGGCAGGTTCGGGGGGTTGCAAATACCTACCCCTGGGCCAGGGGGGCCAGGGGGCCCTGGCAGCCCCATGCTGCCCTGGGGACCAGGCAAGCCCTGCAATGGAAACAGCCTCATCAGAGAGGGGACAGCACAGCCAGGACCTTGGCTGCCCCTGTGGGGAGATGTGTTGTGGTGGGACTGGCTGATTTTGGGGAGGCTGGATGGCTTTGGAAGGGCCATGTGGGTGCTAGTAGGGATGGTGTGAGTACTCACACGGATGCCGGAGCCAGGTTCCCCTGGATCACCCTGAAAAGAATGCACTTGCATCAACCCAAAACCGTTCCAACGCACCAGCTGCCGCAGTCACAGCCATGTCTCCACACCTGGATCCAGGCCAAAATCTCCCTCCCTCTAGCCCAAAACTTCCCAAAATGTGGCCCTCCCTCCAGCCCTCAAATCTGGCAAGGCACCACTTCCCTCTGCCAGGTTGGAGATGGCAATGCCAATGCAGATGCCAATGCCATACCTTGGTCCCAGCTGGGCCCTGGGTCCCTGGTGGGCCAGTGCTGCCCTGCAGAGAACAAGGAGACATTATTGAGGTGGTGCTTGTTGCTGGCCCAGGACAGGGAGAGGGCAGCAGGGCTGCTTGGTCTCAGCACTGCCACCCCACCCCTGCTCCCTGGGGGAACATCCAGCCTGGCTGATGTCTCCCTTGCATGTGGTACAGGGTGGCACCTTACCGGAGGTCCTGGGGGTCCTGGGTCTCCCTGGTTGCCCTGAAGGGAGAAAGAGATGGAGTCACTACAGGGAGGGGTTTCCGCCAGTGAGGAGGGGTTTCCATGGGTGAGGAGAACCAGACAATGCCAGTGGCTCTGGAAAGCACCCACACCAAGTAAGACAAGCCTAGATGGCTCCTGCTAAGATGCAGGGGGCCAAGCACCCACCCCCACAGCAGCATGACCCCACAGCTTCACCAAGAACTCATGGCTAGGAGCCCCCAGGTGTGTGCTGAGATGGGGGAGGCACAGGGACACAGGGGACACACAGACACCTACCGGGCGTCCCAGCACGCCAGGGAAGCCTGGTAAACCCTGCAAAGAACCACATCAGAGTCAGTGGGTAAGGAGGAACACCCCACTCCCACACAGCCCTGCCTCCCTCCCAGGGATGCTCTCCATTCCTGTTGTATGGTACCCAGCCAGGGTGCTTATGGAAGGTAGGTGTGGGGGAAGGCCCCCTAAAGGCCTCCAGGGCCTGCATGGGGTGGGGGAAAAGGAGATGAAAGAGGCATGAACGCTCCCACTGGTGTTGGTGGAGGCTGGTGTGGGACCACAGGACCTTTCCCCACTCCCAGCCTGCATCCCTCCACTATGTCCCCACTCACCGGCTTCCCTTCGGGGCCAGCCAGCCCTCTCTCACCAGGGAGACCCTGGAGCAAGAGATGGAGACAGGGTCAGTGCCAGGCAGGGGTCTGGGGTCAGTGCTAGGCAGGGGAACAGTGCAGTACTCACTGGGGCACCATCCCTGCCCTTCTCACCAGGCTCCCCTCGGTCACCCCGCAAGCCACCTTCACCCTGCAGTTGGGACAGGCACAGAGTCACAGGACAGGCAGGGACCTTCCCATGATGTTTCAGGGCCTGCTGACACCCAAAGAGGGGTGCCCCCAGCAGTGCCCCCATGCAGGGCTTTGCTCCATGAGGCTGCTACTTTGGCAATGGGACAGTTGTGACCTCAGACCTTATCTCCTTTGGGTCCCCGCTCGCCCTCGACTCCAGGCTCACCCTGTGTTGGGAAGACAGATGCCATCAGCCCCTGCTGTCCCTCTACCCTGCCATCATCCCCAGCCCCAGCTGATCATGTTACCCTGGCTCAATTGCCTTGGCTGCCCCTCTCCTCCCTGCCCAGCCACACACCTTCGCTCCCTTGGGTCCAACGGGGCCACGCTCACCAGGAAAGCCCATCAGGCTGCCTTCCACCACGTCTGCCTGTGGGCAGGGAATAGTCAGGGCCAGCACCCAGGGGACCCCAGGAAGGTCTCATTGGGGGCACAGCCCTCCCCAAGACCCTGTGCCAAGGGACTGGACGTGACTATCCATCCCCAGAGGTGCAGGCTGGCATCCTGAGGATGGTCACCAGCAACAGCCATCACCTACCTTGGGTCCTGGGGGTCCTTGGGGTCCAGGCAAGCCATCCCTGCCCTGGAAAGGTAGAGAAATAGCTTGAGCACCAAAGAGGACAACAGGGCATGGGGGAGCAGAGCCATCCTGGTATGACCACTCCTGGCCTCCACAGGGCATCTGCCAGCCCGTTTGACAGCCCTGTGTCCCTTCAAGAGGGGCACAACACAAGGGGAGATGGAGTGGACCATCTCCCTCTCCCAGCTCACCTGCTCACCTCGGTCGCCCTTCTCGCCCCGGTCGCCCTGTGAACACAACGTGATGGCTGTCACAGCGCTGTCCCCAAGCCCCTGGACCAGGTGCCCCAGCCTCCCCCTCACACTTCCACACACACTCACCTTCTCACCAGGCCGCCCGGGTTCCCCCAGCTCCCCAGCCCGGCCTGGCACCCCGGGAATGCCTGGCTTGCCAGGCTCCCCAGCCTGCCCAGGCAGGCCCTCGGGACCCCGCTCACCCACGGCCCGGCCCATGGGGCCTTGGGGGCCAGGGGTGCCTGGGTCCCCCTTGTCACCTTTGGGTCCTCGTTCGCCAGGGAAGCCTAAGGAGCCCTGCAAAACATAAGCCATGCTGCAGAGCCAGCCCTGCAGCTGTCAGCCCCTCCCGAGCCCCCCAGGGCTGAGCTGGCTGCACACCCCTCCCAGCCAGAACAGGTACCACAAGTGGGGCAGCATGTTGGGGCTTGGCATTGAGCCTGGCTCCGCTCACCTCTCGGCCTGGGGGCCCCCTCTCTCCTGGATCCCCCCGACTGCCCTTCTGGCCCCGCAGTCGCTCCGACACAGGCAGAATTGAGTCCGAGCTCCCATCATAGGCACCTGTGAGCTCCTTCAGGGATGAAATCTGGGAGGGAGGAAAGACACACCAGTCAGGACATCAGTGCAACCCAGCTGTGGCAGCACCCCACAGCCCTGCTAAGCTGCCCTTGATTGCTCAGATCTCTCACCAACTCCCATGTCCCCCTCCTGCTGCCATGCGGCAGGAACAAACCCCAGCCCAACAGCCAGGAAATACATACCTTGATGCCAAGCGCTTCCAGGCTACGTTCAACATTCTGCAATAAAGACGTTAAAAACCAAGTGGGTGTTAGCCTGCTCCCACTGTCAGGGCTGTGGACAGTCCTCTGTACCCCAGAGCTGATGTCCCAGTCCAGCAGTAAGGACAGGGACTCACCACTGCAGTCCCAGGGTCTCCACGTACTCCAGGGCTGCCAGGTCGCCCCTAGGTTTGCAGAGAAAGAGGGAATGAAAAGAGTGTAGAGGTGCAGTAGGTGAGGTGAGCAGTGCTGGTGCTGACCTCAGGTTTCAGAGTTAACACTTTTGGTGCTGCCTGAACAGGGGCTGTGGTTGCCACCACCCTGGGGTGCTGGCAACTTGTAAGGCTCAGTGCTGGGTACTCACCGGCTCTCCTTGCAGCCCGGGCTCCCCTGGGTCCCCCTGAAACACAGCAAAGGGGTCAAGGGGGGCAGGCAGAGTCAGGCTGCCTGGCACCAACTGCAGCACCAGGGTCCAGCCCTGTCATCTTGGGAGCCTGCCAAGGACTTGTTCCCTCTGGCATAGGGTCCCCCAGACCTTTGCCTTGAGGGGCTCTGGGGCAGGAGCACACTTACCTTTGGTCCAGCTACCCCACGGAGGCCTGGGGAGCCCTGGAAGACACAGAGGGGACACAATGGCACGCAAAACCCAGGGACACAGGGCAGTGCCCTGAAGGAGCCATGGACAGGGGTCCTGCCTGACTCCAGGGTCTGGTGCTGGGTGGCACTGTGGGCTTGAGAACTACGCACCTGGCCTGGGGGGCCGACCTGCCCTGGGACACCGGGAAGGCCAGGGGGGCCGAGAGGGCCTGGCACACCTCTATCCCCCGGCTCGCCCTTGGCACCACTGCGGCCCTGATGAGAGAGCTGTGTCACCTCCAGGACCTGGGACCCAGGGACATGTACTCAGCAGCCCCCATCAGCACACTCCTCTGCAGGGAGTACTCACCTCTCTGCCAGGTGGTCCTGTATCACCTTTGTCTCCCTAACCAGAAGAGAAAGGAGTTAGAGGGATGCTGCCCCATTCACATGCCCCGAAATGATTCTCCTGGGCCAGGCAGGGAGGAGCCACCAGACTTGTGGAGATCACAGGGGGACCATGCAGGGACCACACAGGGACCACCCATGGTTCATCCCCTTACCTTTCTCCCATCCTCTCCTGGTGTTCCATCTTCTCCCTGGGGACAAAGGCTGCCAGTCAGAGCCTGACTTGACCATCTCAGCATGGGCACCACACAGGACAGGGGGTTGGCTCAGAGCTTTGCCACATCCTCCCCTCGCCTTTGTGTCGTACTGGGATCACTGTCCCTCAGCACCCCTGGGAGAGCTCCAAAACCCAGCCCTGGTCCCCCTACTCACATTCTTGCCGTTGAGGCCGGGTTTGCCATCCTCACCAGGTTTGCCCTGGGAGGAAGAAAAGGTAGTGAGAGAGGCCCCCCAGCTCTCCACCAGCCTCACCACAGCCCCAGGGTGCAGGGAACGGGGAGCTGGGCACAGAGCAAGCCTCAGAAGATGGACCCAGCTGGGATTCAGCAGAAGGCATGGGGCAGGATGTAGGGTGGCTGGTACTTACAGGGATGCCAGGTGGTCCCAGTGGGCCCACAGGGCCAGGTGGTCCCTGCTCCCCACGCAGCCCAGGCAGCCCCTGCAGGGAAAGGAGATGGAGGGAGCACAGGGCAGCAGGGCATCCATCTGCCCCAGCCAGCTCCGGGAGGAGGGAGTGTGACTGGGACAGTGGCATGCTGCTGGGTCCTGCTGCACTGCCCCAGACCAAGAAGAATGGAACAGGACATCAGTCCCTTGCAAGTACGATGGCCCCAGCAGGAGCACAACCAAAACCTGCCCTCTCCAGAGGTACTTACATCCCGGCCAGGGTCTCCCTGCTTCCCCGGGTCCCCCTGCAGACAAGAAGAAGGTGAGAGCAGGGACACCCCTATCCTGCCAAAGCCCCCTGCCGGAACATCCCCAGCCTGGAGCAGAGGGTGTCCAGGGGAACAGCTCCTCCAGCACCATCATCCCTCCATCCCACAGCTCCCACCTGCAGTGCCCAGGGACAGCCATATACCCCTCTCCTGACCATGCTCACCCGCAGCCCAGCAGGGCCTGGTGGCCCAGGTTTGCCTTCCAGCCCATTGCGGCCATCCAGACCTGGTGGGCCACGTTCTCCCTGTAAGAGAGTAGGGCAGGAGTGCTGGAGCTGTGAGATGGGATGGGGGTGTCATGGGGCAGCCCCCAGCCCCCAGTCCCCTCACCTTCTCTCCTGGAAGGCCTCGGTCCCCAGGGTCCCCCTGTGGGGTGAGAAGAGCAGTGAGCATCATCTCCCATGAACAGGAGATGAACAGGGCACAGGTCCCCTACCCAGATCCCTGTGGGAATGGGAACACTCACCCGTGCGCCGGGGGAGCCACGGGGGCCCTCCACACCCTGCAAGAGAGAGATACACTCAGCACTGGGGCATGGGGGGAATAGGAAGGGATTCTGGGTGCTCACCAGCCACCTTCTGCACACCAGGATCCCCAGCTCTCCTGCAGAACATCATCGCCTGCCGTGCTGCCCCACCACTTCCCACACCAGGGACCCAGCACCTACCCTCTCTCCAGGCAGGCCAGGGGAGCCGGAATCGCCACGGGTGCCCTTCGCACCATCCTCCCCAGGGTCCCCAGGGTCCCCCTGCCAGGGAAGGGCACAGTGGTCAGAAGGTACTGCCCTGTGCCGAGCCTGTGCCTGAGCACATGCTGAGCACCTCTGTGGTTTGAGGGTGGGATGATAGCAAGGGTCTCAAAATAAGAGATTGAAAAAGAAGTGGCTGGACTCAACACAGCCCCTGAGGGGCCAGAGAGAGGTCACAGAAGAAATGTACTGGGCAGTACTGCTGAGCCAGGAGCCAGCTTGGCCATGGCTTGGGACCATGATGCCACCCAGCACAGAGCACAGCCTGAGGCCAAAACTGCCCTGACCTAAGCTGGGCCATAAATGCAGAATGCCAAGAGTGTGGGGTGCTGCCACAGGACACCTGTGGGGCTGGGGTCAGGAGCATGCTGGCTCCTTTGGGGACCTCAGCCCTACAGGGACCTTGCAAAATGACACCTTCCTCTCAGCACTCTGCAGGAGTGTCAGCCTACATGTCCCCCAGATCCCACATGCCCCCCAGATCCCATGTGCCTCTCAGCTGTGGTGCACATCACCTCCACATGGCAGGGGCTGTTTTGGGCAGGGAGGGCTTGATGGACCATGATCCCAGTGCCCAGGCAGAGCCCAGCAGGGGATAGAAAAGGGTATCCCAGCATCAGCATCCAAGGGACTCACTCATTACCTTCTCACCCTTTTCCCCCACTCCTCCAAGCCCCACGTCGACCTGTGGGGCAAAGAGGAGTTATCAGAGCACTCGGGGCAGGGCAGCAGCCCCTGGGCAGGGAGAAGAGAGGGCAGAGCTTACAGTTCGTCCTGGGGGTCCAGTAGGTCCCTGAAAGAAGGGCAAGGGAAATGGGTTAAGAGGAGCTGGCATAGGCCCAGGGAGGGCAGGGCTGTCTCTGGGGTGGGGGCCACACATGGCCCTGCATCACTCACCGGCTCCCCACGGTCACCCTTGTTCCCTGGTGCTCCAGGGCTGCCCTGTGGGACAGAGGGATTGGGTGAGAGGGGGAGCGAATGGGGGACCCGTGGCATAGTGGAACCCCTGGGGTAAGTGTGGGTGCAGGGCGAGGGGGTGCAAGGTGTGGTGGTGCCCATGGAGCAGTGGGCACACACAGGGGGGTACTTACATTCCTGCCTTCAGGACCTGGGTCCCCTGGGTCACCCTTCTCCCCAGGAAGGCCACGATAGCCAGGGAGGCCCTGGTTGGAGGACAGAGGGAGGGTGTGCATTAGCAGGAGCCACCCCAAAGGCCACAGGCATCTCGCCTACTCCAGGGTGCCCCCCAGCCCCGCACTTACCCGGGGACCCCTGTCTCCAGGTTTGCCAGGTGGACCCGCTTCACCCTGTGGGAAAAGAGGGTTGAGTGGGGGGCAGTGGGGAGGGGTACAGTGGTCCTGGTGGGCCCTCACTTACCGGGGTGCCTTCGTCACCCTTCTCTCCTGGTTCTCCCTGTAGCACAGGTCAGCAGGCACCGGCCAGGGTAGAAAAGCACAAGTCACCAGCATCCCCCTGCTCCCTGCCAGCCCCCCATCTCCTCGGGGCCACAGTGCCCCATGGCCCCTGGTCCCGACTCCCTTTTGCCCCATACTACCTCCTTGCCTCGCATCCCAGTCTGCCCTGGGGTGCCCGCTCGGCCTGGCTCCCCCTTCTCCCCTGGCTCCCCCGGGTCACCCTAGGCAAGGGAAGAGGCAACAGGTCAGGGCAGCATGGGGGAGAAGAGGCACAGCCTGCAGGGACAGCCCCTCCAGAGCCCGATGGACAGATGGATGGATGGACAGATGGATAGAGGGCAGAGCTTCCTGCAGTGACAGTACCTTTGGGCCACTCCTGCCTGTGAGGCCAACGATACCCTGGTTGTTGAAGAGAAGAGCGAGCATGTGTCACCAGGAACCTCAGTGACCCCATGCCAGGGTAGGGACCAGGACCATGAGCTAGTGCCCTGGGGTGCACTCAGACTCACCCGATCACCCTGCTCGCCTTTGGGACCAGCTGGTCCTGGGATGCTCAGGCCAGGGGCGCCCTAGACACAAAAGGATGCAGCGTGGAGCAATGGCACAGGCACCATGAGTCCAAGGAGGTCTATGCCATGTGCCCTGTGCCTTCCATCCTCAGGCAGTACTCACACGGGCACCTTTATCTCCTGTATCGCCCTTGGGGCCAGGAGGTCCTTCTGGTCCTGGGAATCCTCTGTCACCCTGGAGCAAACAAAATCAGCATGCCAAACCACCCACTTTTTCCCCACTGCAGAAAAAATGGGGAAAAGCCAGGCCTGGGACTAGGACAAGAATCCCCTCAGGTCAATGCCCAGCTGTTCAATCCCCCTCCCAGGCCATGGCCATGCCCAGAGGATGCTGTTGCAAGACAGGAGGGCACAGCTAGGGCAGAGTTACCTTCTCTCCTCCAACACCAGCCACGACAGGAGCCTGAGGGGGAAGCAGAGGAGACCGTGCTGGGTGCTGCCCGTTGCTCCCTGTCCTGGGGCTGGGACAGGCAGAGGTGGACCCGCTGGGCAGCATCACTTACTGGCTTGCCAGGTGGTCCTGGATCGCCCTGTGGAAAGACAGGTGTCATCGTCAGCCTCTTCCCCACCCATCCCTGCCACCCCACTGGGACCCCACTTTGCTCTCACCTTCTCTCCACGGGGGCCAGTCAGCCCTGGAGCTCCCTGTGGCAAGAGAAGAGACCTCAGGGGCTGGAAGTGCCTGGGGACATGCCCCCAGGGCATGGCAGCCCCTGCTCCACAGCATCATGACCACTGCCTCAACTCACCTCTCTGCCTGATGGCCCTGGGCGCCCCGGGGCTCCTGTCTCACCCTGCAGGAGAGGAGGAAGAGGAAGGTGTCAGGGGAATCCTGCCACCCCATTCCAGGGTGGCTGCATCAGTGCAGAGCAGGTGTCACTCCAGCATGGCCAGAGTCACTCCAGCACATTTACCTTCTCACCCTCAGGGCCCGGCACACCACGGTCCCCCTGCAGAGCAAAGCAAAGGAGGGTTTCAGGGAGCCTTCCTCCCTCCATGCCACACTATTTCCACCCCACACTGCCCCAAAGCCCTTCAGAGCCCAGCCCAGCCCTTAATCCCATCCAAGACCACTGGGTTCTGACAGCAATACCCAGACACAGCCATCATGGAGCCACAAGGACATCAGGACCTGCCAATGCTGTTGAATGGCACAGTCCCTCTCCAGTGCCATCTCACCTTCTCTCCCGTCTCTCCCAGTTCTCCTGGTGCCCCACGGTCTCCCTGGTGCAGGAGGAAAACAGGGTCAAGGGCAGCAGGACCCATGGGGGGACATCATGGGTCCTGACACAGAACCCAGAGCCCTTCTCATCCTGCCAAAGGCAAGGTGAGAGCATCCCTTCAGTCCCTGCACCACTCACCTTCCTGCCCTGCTCCCCTGGTGGTCCCCGAGGGCCCTGCAAAGGAGGGTAGAGACTGTCCTAGGCTGTCCAAAGCGGGTGCCTTTGGGGCTTGGCTCACCAGCATGGCAGCTCCTGCTCATCTTACCTTCTCTCAGGAAACTCACCCGATCTCCTGGGTCCCCGGGGCGGCCAGGTGACCCTGGGAAACCTTCTGTGCTATCACCCTGGGGATTAGGAAAGGTGACAGCCACTCCCATGACAGGGGGATGCCCATGAGGTGGGGATGGGAATCCCCCCTGGAGAGTGGTGTGAGGTCCAGCCCCAGCAAGGGAGCATCCTCTCTTACCTTCTCTCCCTTCAGGCCGGGGGGCCCAGCAGGTCCCCGGGGCCCAGGGTCCCCAGGCAGGCCCTGCAAGACAGAACAGCTCAGCCCCTTGGGATGCAGCTTGGCCCTGGGGACACATGGCCACTGCAGCCCTGCTCCCTTCTGCTGTCCCTGCTGGCCTAGGGGCTGGACTCACCGGGGATCCAGGCTCCCCTCGAGGTGCTGCCCCATCCACAAGTCCAGGGGGGCCCTGCAGAGACAGGGGTCAGCTCCTGTGTGGTTGCACTGGGGGCTCAGTCCTTCCCAGCACCCTGAAGGGCTGCAGTGCCCTTGGACATTCAAGAGACCTCCATCCAGGAGGGCAGAGGAGTTAGGGAAATGCAGAGACACTCACCCTTTCCCCTCGGTCACCCTTTTCTCCCTGTGAGGGCAAAATTGCAAATAAGCGCATGTCTGTGCTCTTCCCACGCCCTACTCAAATAGAAGGGGAACACACTGGGCAGAGCCCATCATCAGTGGTATCAGGGCACGTGCACACCATGTGCCTCTCCCCACACTGCCCAGTGCCAGCAAAAGCTCAGGTAGGTGTAAGTGTGTGCAGATACAGCTGGTGGGGGCACAGCCCACAAGCAGGACCAGGAGGAGTCCACGGGGGAGCAGCTCCAAGTTGCTGACTGTTGTCCCATCCATCTACCCACACATCCCCCCAGCCCTTCCCAAGCAGCACCAGGAGGATGTACCTTTACAAACTCTCCTGGAGGTCCTGGTGGCCCCATGGGTCCAAGTGGACCGGGGGGGCCTGGATCACCAAGGGGCCCCCGTGGGCCAGGGATCCCAGGGGGGCCAGGGTTGCCCTGGAGGACAGAGATGCTCCATTAGCTGGGCCTATGACATGGGCTGGGGGTTCCACATCCATACCCCCAGACCTACCGGCACACCTGGCTCCCCTCTCTGGCCTGGCAGCCCCTGTTCTCCATCTGTGATTACCCTGGCCTCTCCCTGAACAAGGACAGGAAGGAAAAATCAGTGTTCCCATGTGCCCTGTGTCCCCAGTGCAGGACAGGGGCCACAGTGCCACAAGGCCACGAGTCTGGCAGGGAGATGGGGAGACCCTGGGGTCACCCAGCCACCAAATACCAGGAGATGCCAGGGACCAAGATATGCCCACCAGGGTCCCCACTGCTCCCCAGGGACCCCCATGAGGCAGCCCCTGCTCATCACCTACCGGTTCACCTTTCTCCCCCTTTGGGCCAGAAAGTCCCATTGGCCCCCGTGGTCCCTGGGAAGGAAAGATGAGAGTGAGAAGGGGTGTTGGGTGTGAGTGGGTCTGGGGAGGGCTTGGGGTCATACTCACAGGATCCCCTCGGGGACCAGGGACTCCCTGGATGCCCTGGAAAACAACAGCTCTGGAGGTGAATGCATGTCCCTGCCAGCTGGGGGAGCAAGGATGGGATGGGATGGGATGGGATGGGATGGGATGGGAGCTCCAGCCTAAACAGGGAGAGATAGTCCCTTCCCAGTACACTTGGCCTGGGTACACACACAGGAGACAGCAGTGACTTTGCCAGCTACTGAGACAGTACAAGGAAAAGGTAGGCAGAGGCCGGCTCAGGGAGCAGGCAGGGCAATGGGAAGAGCTGACCATGCAGCAGCAGACCCAAGGGACATCCCCACTCACCGGCTGCCCAGGTGATCCAGGATTCCCGGGGCGTCCAGGGCTTCCTGGTGTTCCATCAGCTCCAGGGAATCCCTGCAGGACAGACAAGCATCACACCAGCACCTTATGTTCTCCAGCACTGCCAGACCCCCCCAGTGCCCCAGACAGTGCTGCTTCTGGCACTGGGAGCCCAGGGCAGCCCCATGGCAGAGCTGGGTTCAGGGGTGCCTTTCCCCTGTGTATTGAGCTGGGATGTGAGGGACCAGTGTGGGGCTGGACTGGGGCTCTTCAAGGGGATCCCTCCTCCAGCCTGGGTGAGGAGGAGAACAGAGGGATGAGGGGCACAGAGAGACCCTGGGGGCCAGGTCACTATGCCCAAGAACCCTGGGATGCCTGGGTGAGGGAGTCAGCAGTACTCACCCTGTCCCCCTTCTTGCCTGGACGCTCGATGCTCTCTCCTGGTGGACCCCGTGGCCCTGGGGGTCCTGAAGGGCCAGGCAGCCCATGGCGACCCTGGAGGGAGAGTGGAGAGGATGGGCTGGGTGGCAGGTGGTGGTCAAGAGGTGCTCCCTGTCTGCCCCTGAGGCAAGGGTTGGACAGGTTCTTGCCCCGCTCCCACCTGCTGGCAGGACAAAGGGACAAGGGAACAACAAGGACATGGGAACTATGTCACTGCCCCTGCCAGGGATCTGTCTCCCATCTCCCCCCCTTCAGCAGGATATTACCGGCTGGCCAGGGGGGCCTGGTGGTCCCACCCGTCCTTGTTGTCCCTGCAGAAACAAAGCCAGTGGTGAGCATCCCCTGTGGGCTGGCATCAGTGTGGTTTAGGGGATGCAGATGCCTCCCAGAGCCACCAGCTGGGTGGGGACACCAAAGCACTCACTGCCTCGCCACGGTCCCCCTTCTCGCCCTGCAAGGGGACAGAGGGAAGGGGTTATGGGGTGGCACCCCAGCTGTTTGACTCCTCGCTGGGCAGCTTCCCCTGTGCATGGCAGACAGTAGGGATGCTCACCTTGGGGCACTGCACAGCGCAGGGCTTCGGCTTTGGCTCTGGCTCTGGCTGGCAAGACAAGACAAGCCTGTGTGAACCCAGGGGTGGGAGAACCCCCTGGCTTATATAGGGTTGCCCCCAGTCCACACCCCCTGAGGCACTCTGACCTTACCCTGGTGGAGATGATGGTGCAGAGGTCATCGGTGAGCTCTCCCTCCAGCTCTGCCAGGTTGTCGCCATGATAGATGTACCGCGGGTCCTCGCTGGTGACCATGCGCTGGAGCTGCTCCCGGTCTGCCCCCTCCAAGCCCACCGCCAGCACCTGCACTCCTGAGTCAAGAGCACACTCAGTACCCCACAGAACTCCCTGCACACCCTGCTGGGATCCCATCCATTCTCACCCCCAGCCTTGACATCCCTGGCTGCAGCGATGGCATCGTCCCCAGAGGGGCCATCAGCCAAGACCACCAGCACTGCTGGCACCCTGGGCCGGCGCCCTGCACCGGGACTCAGCAGGTAGGTCCTGGCAAAGGTGATGGCTGCCCCTAGAGAGGGAGAAGGAGGAGGGGACAGTCAGCATGATCCCGGCAGCCACTGCCCCAGCTCCCAGTGCAGCCCCTCACCGATGGCATTGCCACTGGGCTCCTCGTAGCGCATGGTGCGGATCTGTTCCAGCACGGCGGGCAGGTCGCTGGAGCGGTTGAGGAGCAGCCAGGGCAGGCTGCGGTAGCTGTATGTGGCCAGAGCCACCTGCAAGGGTGCAGGGGAGCAGTGGGCACCGTGGCCTGCCCATGCCCTCTGAGCCCCCTCCGCTGCAGCAGCACCCTACCTGGGTGCCCTCAGGGCCCAGGCGCCCCAGGGCAGACACGGTGTTGGAGAGAAGGGTGCGGACAGCATCGGCACCCGAGGAGCTGTCACGGGTGCCGTGCACCAGAAAGACAACATCACCGTGGGCATCCCTGCAGACTGTGGGCAGGGAAGGGGTGAAGCCGCCATCAGAGGGGAGACAAGCCCAGCCCATCCCTGCAGTGACCACACCATACCTGTGCGCTCGCTGACAGATGTCTCGGTGCCTGGTGCACTCCCCAGGAGCGGGCGGAGGGTGAAGGTGTAGCGCTGGCCCAGGCGCAGCCCGGAGACCTGCTGGGAGCTGGCAGCACTGGGCAGTGTCCGCCCCTTCTCCCCACCGGCTGCCGCCCAGGGGACAGTCAGGGGGATCAGCGTGCCCCCACGGGGATGCTGACCCCCCGCCCTGGGGCCGCCCATTCATCTCACCTGCAGGAGGGCTCCAGGAAAGGACGTAGCCAGAGGCACCGGGGACTGGCATCCAGGTGAGTGTCACCGAATCTCTCTGCACCTCCGTCACCCGCAGGCTGGTGATGTGGCCTGGGGTAGCTGACAAAGAGGAGGAAATGGTGTCCCAGCCCCATGGGGAAGCCCTCAATCTGCTCCCAGCTCCCTCCCCAGCCCAAGCCTGGGACAGCCCAGTTCCTGGGTGCCCCTCTGGGCTCAAGCCATGTGTCAGGGGGCTGATGCCACCTTGGCACCAGGCAGTCCCTTACCAGTTATGGCAGTGACAGTGGCTGGCTCGCTCTCCCGGTTGCCAACCAGGCTGGTGATGCTGATTTGGTAGCGCCGGCCCGGCTCGAGCCCCGCCAGGTCATAGGATCTGGAGGTGGCTGGGAGTTGCTGGCTGCGCTGGGCCCCCCCTACCAGGGGCAGAGAGAGGTTAGCAGGTGTGGGTGGGGGCTGTTGGGTTTGCAGGGGTGCTGGCCGGCCACGCTCACCTTCAGCCAGGCGCCAGACCAGGCGGTACCCGGTGCTGCCAGCCACCGGCAACCAGGCCAGGCGCAGGCGGTGCTCCAAGGCTTCCGTCACCTGAAAGCCACTGACAGGGGTCAGTGGGACTGCCTCCGCTGTGGGGCAAAGGGACAGGCATTAGGGGCAGGGGTGCCCAGTGCCATCCTGGAGTGCTGCCCCCTGCCCCAGCACTCACGGGTGGTGACGACAATGGAGACAGGGTTGCCCTCTCGGTTGCCAATGAGTGCTGTCACCTTCACAGTGTAGGAGACACCTCCCTCCAGGTCGGGGATGTCAAAGGAGTTGGTGTGTCCAGGAACTCGCCGGCTATTCTCCGAGCCCCCTGGCAAAGACTGCGACATCAGCCCATCCACCCTGTCACACTCACAGCCCAGCCCCATCCTCATCCCACGTTACCATCCCTACGGCTCCACACCACACGGTAGGCAGTGGCTCCTGGCACACCGACCCAGGTGACACGGGCAACGTTGCTCCTGGATGCCTGGACCTCCAGTTGGGTCACCGTCCCCACCTGCTCAGGTGCTGCGACACCAAGGGGGTCACTGTCACCGAGGTTCACAGCCGGTGGCACCAGACAGCACTGACGGGCAGGAGGACACCTCACCTATCCGTCCCGTGGCAGTGACAGGGCTGCCCTCACGGCCATCCATGATGGCCGAGACACTGACTGTGTAGACGATGCCAGCACGCAGCCCCTCGATGGTGAAGGTGGTGGGGTCAGCAGGGAGGAAGCGAGATTGCTTCAGACCTAACACAGATGGCTGGGATAGGAAGGGCTCTGCCACTACCACCACAGCATCTCACAGTGCACACACTCACCGTCACTGCCTCGCCACGTCAGCAGGTAGCCCCCAGCGCCTGGCAGCCCTCGCCAGGTGACCCGCAGCTGGCTGGGACCGGCCTCTGTCACCCGCAGCTCCGAGATGCTGCCCACAGCTGGGTACTCTGCACCCCCCATGGCACCACAGCGTCACCTTGGGGAATCCAGAGGGACCCCGGAGCCACCCTGCCACCCCAAGGGGTTGCAGGGGGATAGAGGACAAATGCATGCCGGAGTGGGAAAATCCAGGACCAGCAATCCTGGTGCCGGATGTGGACTTACTGAGACGGATGGGGAGCGTGGCAGCACTGCCCTCCCGGCTGCCTGCCAGCGCTGAGACACGCACCAGGTAGGTGATGCCCTCCCGGAGGTCACCCAGCTCCAGCCCCGTCTGGCTGCCTGGGATGCGCCTCGTCCTCTCCGTGCCATCTGCCGGGAGCGGGGCAGTGCGGACCCTCAGTGCCAGCTGGTCAGGGCCCCCCAGGTGCCACCCCTGCCCCTGCCCACAGACTCACCCTGGTTGTTGCGCACCACCACTTTGTACTCGGTGGCACCAGGGACACTGGTCCAGCTCAGCCGCACCCACCTGCCCGATTCCTCAACAAGCCGCAGGTCTGACACAGTGCCCACGGGCCCCTCCACACCTGCGAGGGGACACGTGAGGCACAGCTGGAGCTGCACAGCCTGGACAGCACAGCCCCTCATAGTCATCCTGGGCCATGACCAGGCAGCTGAGGGGTCTTGTGGCCAAGGGGGTCCCCAAGCTGAGCAATGCCACATGGGGGACAACACAGGGGACCCACAGCAGTCACTTACCTGTCTGGAAGGTGGTGACAGGGGTGGCCACCTCCCCACCATCATAGAGCGTGTAGAGGGTGATGCGGTACTCGGTGCCTGGCTTCAGCCCAGTCAGCTGGTAAGTATTGGTGCTGCTGGGGAGAGACACCGTTCTGGGGGGTTCTGGTCCTGTGGGGAGGAAAGGGTCACCACCAGCTGCTGGAATGGAGGGTCTTCAGGGGCAATGGGCACTCTGAGCCCACCTGTGGCTCTCTTCCACTCTAGACGGTAGCCACGGGCATCACGGGCACTGGTCCAGAGCACCTGGATGGATGTGGGACCCAGGATGTTGGTCTGCAGCGTCTGGTCTGTACCTGCCTCTGCAAGAGGAACCCCATGGGCCAGGCTACCCTGTGCCACTCTGCTGTCAGCCACAACCCCAGCAGGTCTCCAGTCCCCGCACACAGCATGTGGGGCAATGGCAGACGGTCCCGGCCTCATCCCAGGGCAGAGTACAGGCTAGCAGAAGGATGGCATCACCTGTACCCAACACCTACCTGTCCTCTGCCGCACAGTGGCTGTGGGCCCCTCCAGTTCCCCGAAGAGCGGGGCCACTGTCACCACATAGTCGGTGTTGGGCTGCAACCCCACCAGCGCGTGTGATGTTCGACCGGCATCCAGGTCCACCCTGTGCTTGTCCTGCCCTGTGGGAGCCAGTGCAGTAGTCCCTTGGGGGTTTTGGGCAGTGGGTGCCACCACCCCCCTCCTGTCCCTCCTCCTAGGGGCCACAAGCTCTGGGACAGGCACCTACCTGCGAGGGCTGCCCAGGAGAGCCGGTAGCCGGTGGCAGCGCTGACAGGCTGCCAGGCCAGCAGCATGCTCTGTGCTGAGACGTTGTGGACAGCCAAGTGCTGCACACCCACTGGATGTCCTGCAGGAAGAGAGGTGCCTGTCCATCCCCCACATGAGAGGGGCAGGGTGAATCACCTTCATCTGCAAACTGCCTGCTTCAGAGGCAAGAAGCCCCTCTTGCCCTTGCTGACAGATGCTGAACTGCACTGAGGTCACTGAGCGCAGCCCGCGCCCAGGCGGCTCCTTCAAAGCACGAAACTCCTGCAAAGTGGAGCTCAAAGCCTTCCTCTTAATGCCTTAAATACTTTCTGTGGGTTAAGACTGCCTGGGGCAGCTGAAGGAATTGGTTTGCCAAAATTTGAGGCTTGTAAAGGTGTTGCCCTGGGGGCCTCACCCTCACTTCTACTCGCTTTCCACCACTCTCTTTCCTGGTGGAAACCACATTTTCCTCCTGCAGAGTACCACACTCAAATTAAAAAAAAAACCACCACTGCGTTTTTTCAGTCAGAATTTTTTACATCATGTGAGGAAAGCTCTGGTCAACACACTCTCAGAAGGCTACAAAGGAAATTGGAAGTGCACAGCGCTGCACCCTGCCCTGGGACCAACTTTTGGGGCTCAGAGCATCACCTTGTAGTCATGCTTACCTCCATCCCATCCCAGGCAGCAGTGGACCTGGCAGCCCCATCCCAATGAGGCACAGTGACTGGAGGGACATCCCTGTGCTGGGAACCCATCCCTAACCCTGGCTGAGTCCAGGGCCAGGCAGTGCTTACGTGTCCGGGCGGTGAGGGTGGCAGGGACAGCAGGTTGCTGTGCATAGCGGGGTTGGAGCATCACCACGTATACTGTGTCAGGGCGCAGGTTGCTGAGTGTGGCTGATTGTGCACTGGCCCCCAGGCTCTTCTCCTCCCCCTGAGTTTCTCCTGGAAGGACAACAGAGGAGTGTGGGTGGGCGCAAGGACATGGAACACACCAGGCCCGGCAGGGAAGGGGTGTTTATGGGCTGGCACCCTGCCCTGAGGATGCCAGTTGTTGCCAGGGGTGGGGAGTACCGGGAGAGGCTGGGACATGGGCCAGGGCAGGGGCACCCCTTGGATCACCCAGGGCCAGGGTGGGGCTGCCAGGTGTGCAGCTTCAGCCCAGCCCCTGGCTGGGACGGGGGTCTGCTGCCTGCCCCCCCCGTGCAGCAGTCATAGGGGCAGATATGTGCCTGTGCTCCCAGCCCTGAGTTGGGGTGCACACATCAGGCCCCTGGCCATCATGCACACCCAAGCACACACCCTGAGCCTTGTGCATGAAGCCTCCAGGAGTACACAGGCTGCCTCCACAGCCCTGCACACACGTGTGCCCCACAGCCCACGCACGCGTGCTGGCTGCTGCAGTGAAGGCAGGCATGCACACACCCGCAGCACTCTGGGCATGCATCCCTGCATCAACCCCCATCCATGCACTCTCCGTGCCCACAGGGCTGCTGTGCAAAGGCAGGGCATCCAGGCAGCACCGACCCTCGTAGGACCATCCCCTCACCTTGCATGGTGTAGCTGAGGCTGTAGCCCTGGGGGAGCTCAGGGCCAGGCTGCCAGGCCAGCCGCAGGAAGGTTGGTCCAGTCTCCACCACACGAAAATCCAGCATGGAGCCAGCACGGCTTTCTGGGGGCACACAGGAGCAGGGATGAGCTCTCAGCCCCATGTGGTGTGGGCACCCAGTGCCTGTGCTCGCCCCTGTTCCCAAGTGTATGGACACTCACGGGTCCGTGCTCGGTTGGACACTGACTCGCCGATGCTGTTGGCATACTGGGCGGTGACAGTGACCAGGTACTCCGTCCCCACGCGCAGTCCCCGCAGAACAGTGCTCGTCTCCCGTGGCCCCAGACTCACCTGGGCAGGAAGAGTGTCACCCCCTTGCCATCCCTAGGTCACGTGTGGAGCCACCAGGGACCCCCAGGAACTCTGAGCAGCCAGGTAGGAGCACTCACCTCTTGCCTCTCTGTCATGATCGGCTGTCCCAGCCCCGTCAGCGGCACATGTTGCACCCGGTAGCCAGTGACGGGGCCACTGGCTGCCGTCCAGCGGATCCGCAGCTGGTCAAAGCCCCGCTCCAGGATCTCCAGGTTGGAGGGGCCGGTGTGGCTTTGCCCATCTGTGGGGAAGCAGGGGCTGTCAGTTCCAGGGTGCATGAGGCAGAGGGGAGACCTTGCTGGGGCAGCACAGACATGTGTCTGTTGGGATGGGATGGCCAGGAGAGCACTTTGGGTAGGGATGGGTGCTAAGAGTGCACCCATGGTGAGCGCAGCCTGGCTCCTGTCAGGGAGGAGGATCGGGGCCCATACCCAACAGATGCAGAGTGCCCCCGACACTCGTGCACACCCTGCGTGTCATCAGTGGCACCAGTGTGCTCAGCAGCTTGAAGTCACCAACGTAGAAGAAGAAGGCCTCAGTAGGCGTTGAGGCCACACGAATTAGCTCCTTGTGGTCAGCGTTCTTAACCCCTGGGAGGGATGGAGATGATGGGTGAGGGAGGGACCCGCACCAAGCAGGAGACCCCCTCATGTGGAGCTGAAGCCTCGCTCACCCACGGCAAAGATCTTGATCCCCTGGCTCTTCAGCTTCGCTGCTGGCCCCTCGGCATCATCCTGGGACTTGCCATCTGTGATGAGGATGCAGATCTGTGGAGGCCAGGCAAGAGATGAGAGACCCAGCATGGGGCCCATGGACCCAGTACTTCTCCCCATGTCGCCAGAGCCCTGCACGTACCTGGGGGACCCCGGGCCGGAGCTGTGTGGGGCCAAAGAAGTTGTCAGCAACGTAGCGGAAGCCAGCACCAGTCCGCGTGTTGCCGCCCTTGTAGCTTAGCTGCTGGATGGCCCTCCGGACACTTGTGCCATCAGTGTGCTGGGAGAAGGTGAACTCCACCCTGGGAGGTGCAGAGGGACAGTGTCACCTCCCAGCCCTGCCACCCTGCTGCCCCACATGGCCTCTCCCCAGGGCTCACCGTGGGTCATCACTGTACTGTGCCACGGCAAAGCGCACCGCCTTCTCACCCACCACCTGCACAAAGGGCCCCACCAGGTCATCCATGAAGGTGCGGACGGTGCGGAAGTTGTTCCTGCCGATGCTGGACGAGCCATCCACCAGGAAGGCGATGTCAGCCTCCAGCACATCCTCGCACACAGCTGTGGAGCAGTGACAGTGCTCAGGGCATGGAACAGCAAAATGGCACAGTGGTGCCGGCCCTCTCTCATCATCCAACCTCTATCATCATCCACCCAGTGCTCAGCACCCACCTTGGTTCCTCTTCTGCGCCATGGCAGGCAGGGGACCCAGGAGCACGGGGAGCACAGCCAGGAACAGGAGCTGGCCACTCATCGTGGGAGCCTGCAAGAGAGGATGCTGCCACCATTGCCCCACAGCAGCCCCACACCTCGGGGACAGCAGTCCGGGAGGTTCCCAGCACCACCTGTGCCAGGACGCCTGGCAGCATTGGGAGGGCGGGGTGCCAGTGCCGTCCCAGGCACCCCACGGCGCAGGGAGAGCCCCGCTTCAGGCCGGGGCAGGCGGGCAGCAGCTGGCCCGTGTACACCTGGTGGAGTTGCCCAGAGTGCGAGAGATACGGGCAGCGCCTGGCCCCACTCCAACCCTCCCGGTCCAGCCCAGGCTCTGCATCCCACCAGCCCTTCCCCTGCCCATGCCGCGGCACCGGCAGCAGCGCACCCCGGCCGCCTCTGCCTCCCGTTCCCCCCCCGCCCGCAGGGGCTCCCTCCGCCCCAGGAAAGTGCTCTAGGGCAGCAGGGAGCCAGCGTGGGCAGCTCTGCCCGCCAGCCCCACGCCCCGCCGCTTCCCACCCACGCGGCGCCGGGGGACACCTGGTCCGACACCCCTGCGATGGCCACGGCGGGTCCCAGCCCCAGCACCTCCCGGCCCGGGCGGAGCGAGCCCCGCCGCGGAAGGGTGGGCGAGTGCCCGCGGGTGCCCGCGCAGGAGGCTCGGTCGCCCCGCAGCGCCCCCCGCCCGCGGCGGGACCCCCGGTCCGGCCCCAAGCTCACCCGCCGTCCCCGCGGGGACGCTCCGTCCCGCACCGCTCCGCGCCGTTCCGTGCCGAGCCGAGCCGGGCGCAGGCGGTGCCGGCGCGCACCAGCCCCCGGCGCTCCCGCCCCTTTATGGAGGGCGGCCCGGAGCGCGGTCCGGGGGGGAAGCGGAGCAGCGCGGCCCCCGCCCAGCCCGGCCCCCCCAAAGGGCTTTTCCCATCCGCTCCCCTGGGAAGGAAGAAAGGGAAGCGGCTCCTCGGGCTGTCCCCCATCAAGTGCCGCCCTCGGCTGCACCACGCACAGGGGCTGAAGGGCTCCGAGGCGGGGATGAAGCAGGAGAGGGCTGGACCCCGGGGAGCGTTTCTGATGGACTTTCTGCCGAGATTTCGTTGAGGGGCCGAGTGGGGTCCATTAAGGCCCAAGGCAGTTTTCCCTCCAGCATCTGCATCCTCCAGGAAGATGAGCAGCTCTGGGACCTGCCAGCCAGGAGCTGGCTGCTCACCTCCATCCATCTTAGGAGAATGTGACGCCAGGGCCTCACCTTGGGCAGAGCTGGATGGAGCTGCCACAGGGACCTGAGCCCCTGACCCCCTCCATGTTAGAGTCTGACTCTGAGCACCAGCCCTGGGAAGGATAATGGTGGTGAAGGGCTGCTCCCCATACCAGCACAGCTCCCACAAGGCTTCAGGACCACCAGGCCTTGGCCAGAACCTTTCCTACCCCCACAGCTTGGGGGCAGGAGCATGTAGGGCTCTAGTACCCACGGTTCTTGTACAGGAACTGCCCCGGAGCCATCTGTGGGGCATCCTCCTGCCCTGCTCTAGACACCATCTCCCAGCAGCTACCAGAGCAGACCAGTACCTGAAACCTACCCCAGAGCTAGAGAAACTGGCCACTGAAGATGTGACTGCTGTTGCTGGAAGGAGGCAAAAGAGAAAGGATGCTCAGCAAGGTGAGCAGGGAACTTATGTTGCCCTGGTCTCACTTCCTGCCCACTCAGTGACTGGTGGAACTGTGCCCTGGGGCTCCTCCACAGCCCAGGGTGCACCGCTGACCCTCAGGGCACCCCTCACCTCCAGGCAGCCTGTAGGGCCACGCTGCTCCTTGGGGCACATCACACTGCACCCCATCCTCCCCCCCAGTGTCTGTGCTCACCTGAGGCTGACTCCGGCTCATGGCCCTGCCCTGCACCTCATGCCACCTGCGCTCTGTCCCCTTGGTCACCCAACATTCCCCTGTCCCCAGCACCTCACATACCTGTGCCCTCCCAGCCACCGGTGCAGGGGCTCCCCTCCGGCTCCTGCCGGGGGCATCTTCTTGCGGGCAGCAAGGAGAGTGACAGTGGGGGTCACTGGGACCCAGGGCCACCTCACAGCTGGGGGCCCGGGGCAGGGCCACCGGCCACTGAGCAAAGATGCTCCAGGGTCGGCTGCAGGCAACTTTCCCAGGCACACGCTGTTCCCGAGCAGGGGAGGAGTGGCGATGCCCCAGCTCTTCTTAAAGGCGCAGCAAGCAGTGCATCCCCTCCTCTTCGTTAGCCCTCCTCTCCTTAGACCCCAGCCCTGGCCCCCATACCTGGCCGGGGTGTTCCGAGATTCACCGTGGTCACGGGTTTCCCCCTGCCTGCCCCAGCCCTGTGAGTCCGGCTGTGAGTCCCGCATCCTCAGGTCAGGACCATCCCCAAACCCTCCTCCCGCCAGAGCTCGTTTAATGAAGACAAGGCAGCCTGCCCCAATTAGACAAGGGGCTTCGTTAAACAGGGAGCGGAGGGGCCTGCCAAGGGCGCTGTGTCTGGCCCCGGGCCCGGAGCTGGTGGAGCAGCCCCAAGGCGCGGTGCCGGCGACAGGGCACGGGCGGCCGGGGGTCGCCCCGGCAAACGGGGGCAGCGCTGGGGCGAGCATCGCCCAGCGGGCACCGCAGGCAGCGGCACCGGGACAGCGACACTTCGCAGCCATGCCAGGGGCTCTGCCTGCCACCTCGGCCCCCACGACTGTGGAAGGCACCAATTCGGGGTGGTCCCCAAACCCCAATCCCCCACGGACAGCATCTTGACCATCTTGCCAGCAGCATTCCGCTTACGTTGGCACTGGATGGGGGTACGCAGGTGTGCTGGGTCCCCAAAACCAGAGTGCCTCCCCCTCTGCGGTGTTTCCCAGCTTCCCCCTGCATACCAGGGCCAGGGAAGGAATCCGCGGCCCGCGGCGCGGGACGGTGCTGCCTCTGCAGAGCGAGAGCACCAGGTGCGAGTGACTCACGCGGCGCACCGCGCCGCTGCAGCCTGTCCCTCCGGGAACAGACCGAGAGGCTGTCAGCCCTTCCTGAAGCCTGGCAGGCTGGCAGCCAGGCCACCAGTCACTCCTGTAGCCCAGACTTGGGGTTCCCCATCTCCCAGCTGGCTCAGCCCCAAAGCACGCTGACTCCTCTTCCCTGACACTAATAAAAGTTTGTAGGGCTGATCCTGACCCCAGCTTCCTGCCTGTGCATGCCATCCTGGTCCCCAAATGCCACTCACCAGCCGATCAGATCATGAGAAGACAAAAAACATATCCCCAGGTCCCACTGACCCTGGTCCTTGCAGGGCACTGCTCAGGCAAGCAGGAGGTCACGCCACCCCCAGGCATAGGAGCCCCCCCAGTTTGAGAGTGCACACAAGGGAAGCACCAGGGCTGAGCTTCTCCCTGCCCACACTTGCCAGGCGTGAGGCCTCACCGCTGCTTTAGTGGGAAGCAAGAAGTGAATCTGTTTTCTTCAGCCCCAGGTGAGGTTTTAGCTCTCTCAGGTGGGATGAGTCATACATACATTATGGTGAGATGCTGCACAGTAAGACGGGTGCTGGGATGCAGAGCCAGCTGTGCTTGTGGTGCTGTGGGGTCTGTGCCCCATCCTCTACCCACCCTCTCCACATCCCACAGCCACTACCTCTGCTGCTGATCCAACACAGGCCGAGATTCAGCACAACTCTTACAGGATTTCAGTTTTCTAATCCTACAGTGATCCTGCACAGTGCTCCTCACTCCAGCATGACACAGGCATTCCCCAGCCAGTGGGAATGCATGGGGCAGCTCTGTGGGTGCTGGGAGGGAGAAACCCCCTCTCCAGGCAGTTTTAAATTGGGAAGCTTTCAGACAGAGGGGAGCAGCGGGGAGTTGGTGCCGAGGCGGGTGAGGAGAAGAGAAGCTGGCCAGAGCCCGGAGGGGGAACCTCGCCTGCCACAGGGGCCAGTTGGGACACGCTCCAGGAATGTCTCCTTGCACCACTCACTGCCAGCTCTATGCTGTGGCACCCAGCCACCCAGTACCAGCATCCTGGGAAAGGGGCCCATGACCCCTTGCCATCATCACCAGTCAGCTCGGGGACAGCCCGGAGGGACAGTGTCACACAGTGCAGCCTTGGGGAACCCCTGTGCCACCCCGTGGGACACCCCAGCAAGCCCATGGGCCACAAAATAGGCCAGAGTGGGGAACTGGTCACCCCTTACCTCCTACTGACCTCTTCCAAGGGATCTGGGCTGGGAGACAGCCGTGCCAGCCCCTCCAGGCTGCAATTCATACAAAGGGAACAGACAGCAGACCCCCAGCTCCTCCATGCTGCAGGGGACAGCTTGCAGCATCCCCTATCCTGCTACTGCCCAAAGCCACATCCCTGCAGGAAAAGGAATCAAAGTATGACATCAGGGTGAAGCCATGACCCACAAGCTGCCCTCTCTGCCCAGTGGCTCTGGGGATGCCCAAAGCGAGGGGGATGCTCCCAGTTGTGGGGTCAATGGGGGCAAGTGGTCCCACTGCAGTAGGGCTTGGTTAGGATGAGCCCACTGTGCCCCCAGATCAGGACTCCACGTGGGGTGGGTGCGTGTCCCAGCTGTCCCACAACTGCTGTGCAAGGATGGGAAGTTTTTCCTGCCCATAAACTGTTGTGTCTGGAGGCTGCTGCCAGCACGGCTGCACACCGGCATCGCACGAAGTTGCACTGGAATGCGGCCAGGCCCTGCTGGCCACACAGAACGGGCTCAGGGAGAACGATAACACCATGAGGATGTGGCCCCCTTGGCTAAGTCAGGCAGGAGAAGGCAGCCCTGGTCAGAAGACAGCAGGCTGGCTCTCAGGGACAGCGAGAGAGAGGAGAGCCAGGCACCGCCAGGGCTCTGCAAAGGGCCAGCGGTGCTTTGCAATGGCATGTGGCCAGCATGCCAGAAGGGGAAGGTGATGATGGGGATGATGGAAGCAGGACGAGGAGCCAGCAGCACTGCATGGAGTTCTAGAGTTGCCAGTTAACAACTTGCCTTCAGCTGCGTCCTGCGGCTGGGCTTTGGGTGATGCTGGGGACACCCAGAGAGGCTGCACAGTGGCTGGGGGTGGGTGTCAGGGACCCAGGGGGAGGCAGGGAGAAGGGTTAAGTGGGCTGCAGACAGGAGCTGCAGGTGACCACTCACACAACCCGGCTCATCTGCAGGAATCCAGCTTCTCCACTTACTGAGGCAAGAGCTGCTCCCCTTCAGTCCTGGCCCTACAGCACCAACCTTGCAGCAGGGTCCAGGCTCAGTAAAATCAGCCTTACTTGCCCTTGAGGATGAGGATGCAGGAGACAGTGGAAATGTAGGGACCAGTTGCAGCAAAGCTCCTTCAACACATTTGTGTGAAGCCAATGCTGCTTTTCCTCATGCTGAGGGTCCCATGGGGTGCTCATGCCCTAGAGATGCCCCAGACAGCCCAGCACACACAGCTATGGAAGGGAAACTCCTGCTTCTTCGTATGGGCAGATGAATTCCCTGCCTTGGGGTTATGAGGATTGAGGTGCTCCCAGACCAGCCCTGGCTGCAGGGTTTGCAGGCAGCAGCAGGCAGTGTCTGGCAGTACCTGGGGCACAGCCAGGCTTGGGGTGCACGAAGGGAGACCCAGGGACCCAAAGCAGTGCAAGAGCAGGGACTGGCAGAGCAGAGGGAGTGGTTTCCCCTTGGGTGTCTGCAGGAAGGAGGAGATGAAGGGAAGCTGAGAGAGCGCTGCCAGCCCACACTGTGCACACTCAGGGCATGTGTAGGCTGGGCGGACGGTGCGCAGAGCGTGACTCAACACGCAGGGTGGCTGAGCCAGCCCGTGCCCGCCTGCACCCACCAGAGCTGCCCAGCCTGCCTGCCCAACCCTGCGGGGGTCCCCAGGGACCAGCATCATCGGCAGCGCAGCACCTCAGGCCAGGTGATGAGATGCAAAGGTGAAAGGTGGCATTCCTGCTGCCCCGTTCCAGGGAGAGCAGCCCGGGGCAAGGCCAGGTCACTGGTGCTTCCCTGCAGCGCTGGGGAAAGTGAGGGGATCATCTTACCTGCAAACACTAAGGTGCCATATCTCTGGCTGCCTCGAGCCCTCACCAGCATCCCTCTGGAAAGGTGTGTGGCAGATAGGACAGCTCAGCCCCTGCTGAGCTGGGGTGCTGGGGGGCTGTCACTTGGCCTTGCAGGGTGCTTGCCACACTGCTCCAAATCTGGCTCCCAGGGGCACATGGCTTCAGGGAACTGGAGGGGCACACAGGAGTCACAGCACTGCTCCCAGGTACCTCACAGGAATGCAGACCAGCACCACGGGCAGGGTGGTACTACAGCTCTCTGCTTCAAACCTGACTGACCTGGGAGCAGCCAAGCAGGGGTGTCCACAGCAGCTCAGGACAGAGCCCAGCCCTGCAGAGCCAGGGCACTTGCAGCAGCACAGCAGCCCCTGCCACATGTGGGGACAAGCTGCCTGCCAGATCCCAAACCTGGCACTGCCCCCACACCACATCAGAGGGGACAAGCACCACGAAGCCATGGCTGCCCCATCCCTCCTCCCCATCCCGTGCTGGGCAAGGCATCACCACCTTCCCTGTGCATGGGAGCTGCTCTGCTGCCTGACATTGAGCCCTTCTGGGAAACAGCAGTTGCCCAGCTCCCAGTGCAGCACCCAGGGCCATAAAGCCAGCTGTAGCCTAACCTGGCTGTGGGAGCCCCCACAGGAGCCCTCACAGACCCTGAAGACCCTGCAGGAGTGGGCAGCAGTGTGGCAGGGGGTGCCAGGGGAGCAGCACAGTGGCAGGGGGTGCCAGGGGAGCAGCACGGTGGCAGGGGTTCACTGAAACAGCTCCCCAGGTAGGGAGGAGGAAGGGCAGACAGGCAGCACACGGGTCTGGGAAGCTGGAACCGTTCCCGAGATGCTGCCAGCAAGAAGCTGCTCCTTGTGGGGGGTTCACACAGCTTGATGGGGCTGGGAGTATTTGTTCCTCCCTCCAACGGCAACACCAGATGCCTCCCCGGCTGCAGGGGCTCAGGGCAGCTGTATTCCCAGGGGAGGAGCGTTGCCAAAAAGAATAGCTGTGAGTCCGAGGAGTCAGCCCTCAGGGGCTCGCTGTGGACTGCCATTTCCTTCCCAAGAGATAGAAATAACAAGTCACTAACGCCTTGTGCTCAGTCCCTCCTGCTGCCAGCCCACAAGTGTTGGCACCACCGCCCGTGGCAGAGCAGCACACTGGCCTGTGTTCACAAGTGACAGCAAGAGAGACCTGCTCTGGAGCTGCCCAAGAGGGAGTTTGCTCACCTCAGCTCTCCAAAACCAGTTCCCTTGTGCCAGGGAAAAGCTGTCCCTCACTTGCTCCGCTTTCAGTTGATCCTGCTCTTAGTTCCCCACTTCTGCACTTGGGATGCAAGTCTGGCATCTGGGAGGACGCAGTGGTTGCTCAATTCTTCCTCTCAGCCTCTATTCAAGTATTTCACAACTTGCACCAACACCCCCCTAAAAGCTACCTGCAGCTTCTTATAAAGTTCTGGCAGGATTCATGAAAAGAGCCCCCAGCTCACTCTTCCTGGGGCTTGGCTGCTCCTTGCGCAAGGGGCGCCCAGCAGAGCCATGGGAAGCATCACCTGCAGCTCCGAGGGCTGGGGGAGAGACGTGTTTGGGGGGGCTCTGCAGCCCAGCAGGCACCTATGGGCACGTGCTTCACCAGGGAGGGGACAGCACAGCTCACACCCAGGAGTGGCAGGGGCCCTGCCTGTCCCAGGCAGGGGCACAGGATGGGGTACATACCTCTGGAGAGCTGGGACCATGCTGCAGCCTCTGGGGAAGGGGCAGCCTTGGGTGCTGGTCAAGGCACAGAGATGACACAAGCTCTTTTACCTGCACCTGCCTGTAGAAGGGGTATGCTGGCTAACAGTGTTGGATCCCCAGCAGCTGCAGGATGCTGCCCTGAGTGTTTTACACATGGGAAGGGTCTGGTCATCAGTCCGCAGGGGTAGTGAGGAAGCCGCAGGGACCCCGCATCCAGGGGGCCAAGGCTGCAGGAGGGGTCAGGATCGCCCCTCCATGTGGGGCAGCAGCCAGGCTGCAGGGGGGACTGTGCTCCAGAGGAATTTGTGCAGTTCACAAGACCAGACTTGTCCTCATGTCTCTCCCCCGCGAGGCTGGGCCATTGCTCCTTCAGCTCTTTGGCTGGGTGCCCGACTCCAGAAGAAAGGAATAAAAAGGACGAAGCACCCGCCCTGCCCTGTCGGGTGAATCGCTGTCTGTCACCATGGGAACTCCTCCCTCCCCAGGCCCCCCCAGGATGACTTCATACCTCCACTGAGCAGGAGGGTGCGTCACTGGGATGGCACAGGGCGGGGAGACACGTACACCCCACACAAGGACCCTGTGGGGTGGACATGGGGCAGGATGCTGCAGAGCTCCAGGGGGAATGCTGAGCAGCCCAGGTGGGGGGCCCAAAGAGAGTGGGGGTACTGCACCCACAGAGTGCATTCCCAGGGGAATGACAATGGGGGGCTCTCAGAGCTCCAGCTCCTTGCAGAAAAAGTGTCACCAGCACCTCTGCACCTCCCCCGTGCTTCCATGAAGGAGGGAAGAGTGCAGCATCCTGTCTCTGGCCCCTCACCGCCTTCTGGAGTCACCTTGAACCACGAGGACCTCATCCTCCATCCCCCTCAGCAAAGCTGGGGCAAGGTCACCTGTGAGTCACCGCTGTGCGTGTGAGGCAGGAACAGGAGATACTTGTGTTCCCATGTCATAGGGGCTCCTGCCAAGCACTGCACATCTGGAACAGCTGTAAACAAAGCAGAGGAAGACTGAGAACCACAGTGGACAACTGCCAGGGGCAGCAGGGACCTCCAGCCTTGCAGCAGCCAGTGGGGGAAGGGATGGAAAAGCAGAACTGCCACGTGGATCCTGGATGCCCAGGGCTCAAGCACACTCACGGGCTGCCTCTCCCTGACAGCCCCTTGGCACACCAGGGCATCCTGCTGCCAGGGGAGCAGAGGCAGAAACTTGCCATAGACACAGTGCCTGCTACTCCAGCTCCTAAAGCTACTGCTCACCAAACCTTCCGTGAGAGACACAGCCCTGCTCACCATACCCATGGGCAGTTATCTCTACCTGGAAATCCCGCCCTCCAGGCTTCATGGGTAGCACCAGGTCTGTTTCTCAATCACTACAAGTGCTGCTCAAGAGCGACAGACTGGAGGGGCCATGGGTTTGTTTATACAGCAATCTGTACGGTGCCAAACTGTGCACTGCACCCTGAGAAACTCAGAATGCATTTTTCTGAAGCCGAAATACATCAACTGCTAAATCTTGAAGCAACATAACTTTAATTCCCTGGATTAAACATTCAAATAAGGAAGAAAAAAATACCCCCCAGAAGAGTAAACTCATCCTTCCCTGAATATAACAAATCAAAGATAAGCAGCATGCTCCCTTTACAGCATTATCCAAGTGCCTACTCTGGATAAAAGTCACATGCAAAGCAGAATGAAGTGAGTGCACAGTACTGGAGCTGTTTTACAAAACGCTTTGCACACCTGAGTCGCCGTGTGCTGAGGGCAGTGCACAGGGAGCAGCTTTTCCCTGTGCATTGCACCTGGTGTCAGCACCCACCTTCACAGCAGGACAACACAGCACCCAGAGAAGATGAATGCATCACACTGCAGGCTCTTGGCAGAACCAAGAACAGCGCTCAGATATTCAGGCTCCTCTTCCAGTATCTTAAGCCTTGCTCAAATCAGGCCATGTGGCATTCAATCCAGCCTCCTTCACTGTCCCCATGCTGTCTGTGCTGTGCAGTTCTTGCATCAGAGCAGGATATGGAACCTTAAATAACCCCAGAGCACAGCAGAGGCTCAGCGATGGATGGTGGGACACTGAGCAAGAGCAGTGTTTTCAGGGCACCTGAGAGGTGATCCAACACTGTTGATACCTCCTTGTACAGAAAAAGTCCCTCCTGCTCTCACAGACCAGGGCTGGAACCTCCCCATGCTGCCACTCCAGCAGCCCAGTGCTGGGCCAGCAGCTCCATTTTCCATTCTTGGGCAGGTAAGGAACCTGGGCAGATCCTTCTCCAGGCCCCATGCCTGAAGTAGCTTTTCTGGGCATCCCCGCTGATGGGCTGAATGGACAGCAAAGCCAAACCTCTGCCTGGCAGCCTCACTAAAAACCTCAGAGCTTTGAGGAAGGAAAACATACAAGAGGAAAGGACTGGAAAGCAGAGACTCGCATGGAAAAGTGAGAACCACTGATCCTCTTTGGATGGCACGTGGGGTAAAGCAGCTTTTAATGAGGATGTTCAGGGCTCTGAGTCACCCCTTTCTGATACACCATTGAAGACAGAGCCGAGACAAAGACAAGTCCTGCCACCATGCCTCGTGCCTCAGAGCAGCCCGGGTTGGCTGTAGCTGGCAGTCAGGCCTGGATGGGCCTTTTGTCCACTGCTTTTCCACGCAATGAACACGCTAAAGCTTTACACGAGGCATTTCCTTTTCCAAATAGGAAACAGGATCTCTGCATATGTGTCTGGATACCACTGCTCACTGTTCTTCTCTTCTGGTGTACAAAGCCCCAGTGGTGCACAGAAGGGTAAGGTGAAGTGCAGGAGCCCTGGGCAGGGCAAGCCTGTGAGTCTGCCAAGCACCAGGTACCACCCTCAGCCTGGCAATCCTGCAGCTCTGCTGAGACACTTCATCACAAGGAGAACCCATCCTTCTCTTGAGCAAACCACACCTCCTCTCAGGGGCTGGCTGGAGGAGAAGGCCCCTGGTCACAGCCATGCTGATGCACCAGGAGTCTGAGCAGAGCCAGGCTCCAGCAACACAATGCAGCACAGAGCTGCACTGCTGCCCTGTCTCCTAAACCCCACTCACCGATGGCTCCCACTGCTTCACCAGCCTTGGCAGGAGAGCAGGTAGAGAAGCAGGCCCAGAGGGCTGTGGGCTCTCCTCCCAGAAGCTCTCTGGCACCAAAGAGTGGCACAGCTCCAAGCCTCTCATTTCTGTGAAAGCCTCCCTGCAGCTCCCTGCTTCCCCAGGACAGGCTTGGCTCAGCACCTATGATTAGTATCAACTGTACTTTCCAGGGCGGGTAATTAGTTCAGGTGAGGCAACTCTGACAATTGGCTGCTGTAGCCCCTCTCTTGGCAAGCACCCGGATCCCAAACAAGCATCTCACATATCAAAGGGGCTGCCTGCTCCACAAGCAGATCCACCCTGTACATCTGCCCAGCCCTGCACTGGGGGTACTGGCAGCTTTTCCTGCAGAGAACAGGGAAACACGGAGCGCTCAGCACACGGCTCTAGTGAGTGCTCCCCATTTTCACTGCTGGAGTTTACATACCTGGAATAGCTCTGCATGGTGGACACAAGCCACTGTGCAGGTAACTGCACAGAGCCTTGCACAGGATGCCACAATGAGCACAGCATCCTCCTTTCCAAATCCTCCTTTTTGACAGCCAACAGACAGAATGTCAAGGTGTCATGGAGGAAAGGAAACTGCCTAGAGGTAGGTGGAAGGTGTGAAGTTCAAAGAGGGAATTCACCAGAAGAGGATGAGACCATGCAGAAAGGGAGGGAGCAAAGGCCAATTCATACACCAGGCTAAATTTATCAGCACAGTCTAATGGGATCCCAAGTAACCTTCCAAGTAAAGTAGCAAAATAAAACACTTAAGCCATTGAAAACTAAACTGGTCAAAGAGCCCTGCTGAACAATCCCGCATTGTCCATGGAGCCAGGAAACAGATTTATTAGGTCACCCAGGCCATCTCCAGTTACAGTGAACTTGGGATGGTTCTAGGGATGGTTCCAACTCCCTCCTCTGGCACTGCCACTGTCCTTCACTGGGCAGCGGAAACTGCAGGAAGGGGAGGGGAGAAGTCCAGCAAAAGATCTCACTTTTTCAAGGTTCAGGAAAAGCACTGAGGTAGGAGACTTCCATCATGCCAGACACTTCCCAGTTTTGATTCCCTTGGACTGAGGCTGCTACAGTGGATAGCTCAAACAACAAAGGACCTGCCAATGAGATTAGAGCTTCAGTTCCTCCAGCACCAACGGATTCAGCTGCCAAATGCTCAGTGACTCTGCACCCATTCCAGGCTACACTTTCCAAGTCCCAGACAAGGCTTCGAGCCTGGGTGTCTTTGCCAAGCAATAATGCTCTTGACTCCTGAGTGGGTTTCCCCCCCACCATCTTTTAGATCCCCAGTCTGAATGCTTGTTGTTTACGAAGGAAAAGTTATATGGCAAACCTCCCAATCCTTGGAGCCTGGGAGATGCCTGTGTTTCTGGAAGCATGGAATGCCACAGCATGCAAATACAACAGGGACTCACTACAAGGCAGAGTGCCATCACAACTGCAGCCAGAAGATGCCAGCATCTCAACCTCAACTCCTAGCAGGCACCCAACAGCCCTCTGCATCCAATGCCAGTCGCCTGGGCATGGCTCCTAGTCCAGATCAGCCCAGATATTCAGAGTTCTACGTGGAAAAAGCATCTACAAAATCCACCTTAGGCTGCATAAGTCAGGCACCCTTGAAGAGCTGCAGCCCTTTAGTCAGGAGTTATCTTTGCTGCAGTGCTGGGAGCACACTGCTCAGCACAGCCAGCTGCTTTTGCAGAGAAACAGAGCAACTTGGAAAGCAGCAGTTGCAGAGGGGTTTGAATCTGTTCCTAGTATAAACTGGTGTAGGAGAGCCTGAGGAATTAATTACTCAATAAAAAGATACCTCCAAAGAAGAAAACTTGTAGGAAATGCTAAAGCAAGGATACACATCTCCCTTTCCTTGTATTTCTCACCAACTGCAAAACCCCCTGGAAGCTCACCCGGGAGGCGAAAATATACAGCAGTGGAAGACAAAAGAGGATTACAGTCTGATTGCAGTCACCAGACTAAGACAGAACCATTTATTGGTTCCACAAGGCTTGAGGCATAAGTGAGCTTGTTTAGTTTTTCAGCCCTCAGTGCACTTGTAACGAGCCAGAGCTTGTGATGATAGTTAAACCCAAATTGCATCAAGAACATTTAACAGTTTCAAACTTGCCTTGTATACGCAATGAGTTCAGACACACTGACTCTCTGATCAAGAATCCAGATTCAGCACAAATGATTTAGTACACTGGATTAGTCTCAAGTGTAATGACTAACTCTGAGAAACTTTTACACTATTTTTAAATCTCACTTGTCAGGGCAGAACCTGGAAACTAGATGAGAATCCCAGAGACATTCATCCCAAGACAAAAATCAAACAGGAGTACCTCGCAGCTTCCAAGGGCAGCTGTGTCAGGCTAGTGCCACCTGGTGGGAAACTTTTCTCCACCCCCCTTGCTCAGTTTCATCCTTTCTGTTCCATGTTCCAGCTTCCCAGAGGCAAGACAAGGGAGTAACAACCAGATTAACACCAAAAAAGTAGAAAGGGCAGCGTAGCTCTTCCAACTATTCAGAGTATCTTCCAGGTACAGGCCACAGTTTCTCAGCTATTGTGTAGCTGAGCCTGACTGGATGGACAGAGGCTCATGTGCAAGAAGAATGTGTAGACCAACACCAACACACCTCACAACAATCTCTGTGCATTATTAAGCTGGTTTACAGATAACCAGGAAGATTAATTGACACATCTCCCTATAGAAACATACGCGTTATTATAACACAGCTCCTCTGGAGAGATGTTTGTCTAGCAACAGCTCCAGCTCCTCACACCATCCTGACTCTGCTAGAGCAGCACCAGCAAGGCCCAGCTGACCACCCTCAGCAGGTGGTGGGACAGATGGGGTTGCACAAGCTGTCCCACCACACTGGTGCTCATTTCAACAAGAGGGTCAATACTAACACCACAGCCCAGGGACAGGACAAGGACCCACCTTCCACAGATGCATTTTGATCTCCTTGGTGAGCAGGAAAGTGCAGAGGTTCCCCCAGACAGTGCCCTCTACTCTTAGGTCAGCACAAACAGCACAGCTATAGCTCCAGTTTGACCAGGCTGCTCCTTGCACAGAAGGGCATACTGGGCATAGCTTGAGGTACCCTGGCAGCCTCATCCCAATGGAAAGATTTCATTCAACCAGCCTAGAGACAAAACCTCTAAATGACACTGCCAGCTCAGGACAGAGAAGGCAAGGCTAATGACAGACACGCAGACAAGATTCTAGCATGAGCCCTGACAAATGAAGACTGATTGGTCCAATATCTCCCCAGTTTGGCAAGACTAACAATGTCTACATACACAAGCCAGCAAGAAACACTTGAATCCCAGCAGAACCAACTCCACATGGGATGTTTTTATTTTTATACATTTAACACCGAGAAGACAGCTGCTTTGAATGGACTCAGCCTGCCCGTGGTGCACAAGGCATTCAGTGGCAGAAGGAACCTGTCACAGTCCACAGCTTCACTCCTTCCAACCTGCAGGCACACATCCTAGAGACGGATCCAGTACATGGCACTGCGGAGACGGTTGTAATCCAAGAGCTGTTCAATGGGACCTGAGTGAACAGAAAAAGAGTTAGTCACTGGAGACATAGTTAAAATCCCTGTGCAGTTTCTCATGGTCTTAAAGCAGATGGTAGCAGAGCAGACCGTGCTCACAATCCAGAGCAGTTTTGCACAAAATCAGGCAACCACAGCTCAAACCTGCATCAGGAAAACCAGGAGATACTATCTCCTGACAGACTAAGCTATTTTCTCACACTGCTCAACAATGTTCAGTACAGCTCCACATACAGGTATGCAATACAGGGAGCCACCAAGTCATTCCAACTTCCTGTTCATAAACTCTCCCTTTCCAAGCTGCTCCACTTTGAAGGCCAGAGGAAACAGCTGCCTGGAGGAGGGGAATTCACAACACACAGGAAGGAGGCAGCAGAGCGGAGCTGAGCTGCTTAGGCAGGTTTTCCGAGAGGAATTTGTCCTTGGCCAGACAGACATGCCAGAGCAGCACGGGAGAATCAGGTCCCTTCATTTCCCTTACATAAACCACCCTGACCCCAGGGTAAGGACACCTGGCAGACGTGCTGGGCCCGCACCCAGCTACAGGACTCTCAGTCTTAGTCACGGCTCCACAGCAAGGAGAGGTGGGAGGACAGCCAGCAGCTCCCTGCCACTGCGTCTCCATCACCTGCAGGTCTGATCTCCTGGAAAACGTGCCTTGGCACACCTCGTGTGCACAGGCAGGAGGATACCAGTAAAGAACCAGAGTGGTTAAGGAGGTCAGGGCAGACACACAAGAACTGCCTGCAACTCACTTCCACTCAGCTCTTGGCCCTGTCCTGTTTTTTAAGCAAGTACTAATTGCCTCACACTACTTACCCACTGCTGCAATTGCCGGGCATTTGTCATAAATGTATTTACTGCAGACATCTCTCACCATTCTTGCATCAACAGCCTAACAAATATCAAAGAACCAATTAATGACTCTTCCAGCACATTTCACTCCTCAAAGTTGCAAGTTACTGTTGCCACTACATATCAAGATCATTAAAAAGACACACTCAGACTCTTGGGGACCAGCTGCCCAGCTCTGCCTGTGAGGATGGCCAGTGTCTTACACAACACATTCTTCTGAAGGTACAGAAGACAAGGCAGTCCAAAATCTGAAGCCTTCGAAGGGAAACATTGGCTGCAGAACTACACAAACTAGGTGTTGGACACCCCTAGGGGAAATATTAAAGGGATTTCAAGTTGTGCTGCTTGAAACACATGTATGCCCTCTTTCTGGGATGTCCACACAGAGAGAGGATACAATGAGTCTGTGCCAGAGATTCAGACACCTATATCAGTGTCAGTGGGATAACCACCTGGACTCCAGGCAGTTTAAGGGATAAATAAGCCACATGTTACTCCAGCAAACTAAGGCCAGAAAATGCTGACACTAATCATGCTCAGGTACCCCAGCCAACACAAATGGATACCTACAGAAATCCTGGCATCCCACTCCTCCAGAGGAATACGGCGCCCATAGTTCAACAGGTGGCTTGCAATATTCTCACACACTCGTGTAGTACCTAGATGTTGAAAATATCACATGGTCAGTGAAGCAGAAAGCCTTCCACAATAGCACAGCCTGATCACCAGCCAAAACACAGAGAAGAAACTCTAACCATTAAACCAGTTGCTAACAAAGCACAGTCCTAATTCCCACTCTATGCAGCTCCAGCAGGAGCTAAGCAATACAGAGATTGCTTCAGTGGTCTCCAAAGTCTTACAACCAAGGCAGACCAGTCTGAGGGTCTCAATTTTCAGGTCACCGGGCAGTATGTCACTCGCTGGAGCACAGCAGGCTGGGGTTGGCTGCTTTGACAACATGGCAGAAGAATGAGGAGCAGGGAGAGAAGTTTTGCCCAGTGCCTGCCAGCAGAACTGCAACATCTAGCACAGCTCCTGCTGCCCAGGAGAGACACAAGCAATAACCCTCTGAAAGCTGCACAGTGGTCCACCCATAAACCAGAACATACCATCCAGCTGAGCCACCATGGCATTTCGGAGATAGTTCTTGGCTCTTGTCACCTCTGACTCTGTGGTACTGGTGCACAGACGCATCCTGGAGAGGAGATGAAAAGACCACGAAAGCTCTTAAAGTTGCTTGTCTGCTCAGACAGAAAGGGAATTCCTCCCTTTCCCAAGCCTCTGCAAAAATAAGCTATTATCAACACCACTTGTCTTGCAGGCTGAGATTCATCCTTGATCTCCACAGAGCAGCTAAGAACTGGGGAGCACTGAACAGCAGGAGGTAAGAGCTCAAGCTCACAGGCAGGGGATTCAGCCAGCAGGATACACGCTGAGTTACACTCACAAAGGTCTGAGCAGCCCTGGTGCTGGCTCTGGCTTGCCCAGCAGGCCCAGCAGCATGTGGAATGCATTGCCCTATCACAGGAGAAGGAAGGCGTGTCAGCCATTCCCTCGCATGGCAAGCTGCTATGGAAACTGATGCTGAAAGAACAAGACAGCTCCACAGAGTCTGTTTGGACTCCAGCTGCTAAATCCCTTCCTCCCCTGCCAACGGCAACGTCTCTGGGGCAAGAGCTCACTCCACCTGCTCCATACACAGCACGGTTCGGCTCTGAATCTCAGATGTAGCCTCAAACCATTACTGGTTCGTGGACACAATAAGATGGACAGCCAGAAGGTTCCCAAAAACTGGCATGACTCCAGCAGCAGGACATTAATCAGCCGCAACACAACAGCCTGAGTGGCAAGAACTCCGCCTGCTTTGCTTAGGCTTAACAAGACAATGGAGACATGTCTCTTGGGCACCCAGGAAAGCCTTGTCTCTGAGGAATGATCTCCACTGTATATAAAAAAACCCCCAAGCCTCGGTGCTAATACTTGAAAGTGTGAACAAAAGACGTGAAGAGCCCTAAGGGATTAAAACAGCTCCTCAAAAACCACATCCTACGAGATTTACAGAAACCATTTACAGCATCACTTAAACAGAATGCAAGTTACCAAGAAGTTCATAAAGAGACACAGCTCTCTGCAGACTTAATATGCTCCCCCAGCAGCTCAGTCTCCCACGAGAGGGTCAAATCTTAAATGCAACTTCTGCCAAAGTTGTACTTACCACTCCCCCTGAGCACAAAACATCATATCATCTATGGTCAGAGGATCGGAAACAAAATGGAAACCGAAGAGGCCAGTGTCAGAGTAAGAGGTGTTGAATGTCTGGAAACTGTGGCAGAGATTATGCTCCACAGCAAGTGTAGCCAGCCTGCTAGACTGATTCTGTAAATAAGGAGATACTGTCAGCCATTTCACTCTCAGCTTCCTCACAGCTCAAATTCTTTCCCACTGAGCTGTTTTCACAAAGACCACAGACAAGACAGAGCGGAACACTTTGCTGAAGGGGATCTTAATTTAGACCCTTCATGTGGTCAACAGATGGAAAAGCCACAGACAAAGGCCTAGGAGTCCATCCAGCAAAACCATTTCCTTTCCCAGCTGCAGATGAGGAGCTGGTATGCATACCACCGTAGGAGTGGGAGAAAATGGGAAGCACACGGTCTCCCAGCAGCAGGGGTTAGCACAGTTATACAGTCCAGACAGATTCCAGACAATAATGGATGCAATACTGGGGTTTTGAACAAGTTCCACTTGCTCTGCAGTTATAAGGCAAGCTTGCATCATGAGATTGTAGACTATTTAGCTGTGCTTCCACTACCACCCCCACCAAGTGGTTAGTTGTGGGAGTGGGAATAAGCTGCTGAGAATTCACCAGCTAAACCTCTTCCAAACTTAGCAGAGAAGGTTCAGTTCATCTCCCAGCATCACCCCTCAAGATCTGGCCCGGATTACCCTTGATTACTCTTCTATCCTATTTTCCAGGCTCCCAACCACTTCACAGTTGGAAGCTAACCACAAGAGCCTTCCCTAAGGCACATTCACACCTAGAATCCCCACAGTACTTCATATTAAAAAGCTCCAGGCTCTCCCTGTCACACTCACAAGCCTCTTACCTTCCCACCTCCAAAAGTGCGGTCGTAGCGCCCGATGATGGCATTGGCCACGTTGAGGACAACGTTGTCTGGATCAGCCCATCCTGGCCCCTCCACAGCAAGAGCAATATGGGCAAGGGGCAGACCATCATCTCTGGCACGGATCTAGGAAATCATCAAGGAGTGGAGGAGAATGGCATGAGCACTGTGACTTGCCCGCAGCCTGCTGCAACGTCAGGCTGACAAAGTGGGGTACTTGATGTGATTCCAGTGACATGAAAGAGTCTCAGGCACTACTGAGCACAAACTGCTCTGATGTGAGTTTTCCAGCAGATGATGTGAGCAATGGCCTCTCATTCCTAATGGATGTGGGTCCCATCTAAAACCCAACACGTGGCAATAAGCCCCAAGAACAGAACATGGGAGCACTACCAAGATGCTGCATCATCAGCTTCTCCACGATACACAGATTTTTTTCCTCTCAGAAGCAGCTGTAATTGCTTTCACATTCATTCAACAGTTGGGCAACACCTGCTTGCTTTGATGGGGACCAAAACAACTTTACCTCACTCCCTGTGAAGCGACAGTGCGGGAGGATAGGCACAGCATCCTCTTTGTATGCGACAGGCACTCCACTGAAGTGTTGCTTAGCTGCATCTACCAGCTCTTTGTGTGAAATACCTGGCAATGGCAAAGAGAGAGACTTACAGTCCTAGAGCAATTTAACAAAATGATCTGATTTTACATTAGAGACGCGTGACAGGGGTTTGGGTATTTGAAAATACCAAGGCTTCTCAGAATCACAAAGATCTAGAACTTACCTCCAGCAGCTGCCAGGACCATACGGGGTGCCTTGAAGTGAGTATCAACATATGAAGCCAGATCTGCTCGAGTCAGCCGCCTAGAGAGAACACAGAGACCTGGTACGTCAGCATCTCTGACTTGGAGGAATGAGAGGCTTAGGAGAAGCAAGTTTGCAGTGCAGAGACAGCAGTGATTGTTGTGGGGTAACAATACTTTTTAGAAACAAGACTGTGCACTGTGTTTTCCCCGTGCTCTAAATCTAGAACACAAAAAATGGGAACCAGCAGCAAATATGAAGAGTTAAGGATAAAATTCAATGCAGATTGGAGAGTACTGAGCCCAGTCACTGACCTAATGCAAGGCCACTGCTTCAATGACCACCCTACCTCTTAATTTCTCTAACAGTGTCAAATTGACAAGCATAGGAGAAGGTTCAACCTGTCCCTTCTAACCTCAGGTCTTGCACTAGGGCTTCTAAGGAATGTGTGCAGCATTATGCTTTCACCAGCTTCAACAAGGAAAACACAGTCAGGGCACAAGGAGAGCCCCATGGGCACAGATCACCTCCATGCACACACTGGTTTCCTCAGGCAGTCACCACGACCAAGCAGCAGCAGTCATGTACCCCATGGACTGAACCCCTGGGCTGTGCCCTGCATCCAGCCCGTTGCTCACTTGATGTTCTCTGTGGTCCCCTCAACAGTGTGGGCCAGCGGAGTGCCCTGGAAAGCAGTGGCATGAAGGTAATCAAAGGTGACATCCACCAGGTTGCTGTCCATTTCTTTCAGCTCCTGAAGGATGACGCCACGTTCCTTCTCGATCTGAGAGTCCTCCAGCGCACAGTTCTGCACAACGTCAGCCAGGAGTTCTACAGCTGCAACACAATTCCCATGTTAGCATCCCACTGCCTGACTGCCACCCAGTGCTGCTGAAAGGAGAAGAGACACACAGGAGGAGTGAGCAACAAACCACACTGGGAAGGAGATGCAACATAAAAGAGCTGAGTGCTGTCTGTTCCCACAGCACAAACAACACCAGTTTAGCAAGAAGTCTTCAAGTCAGCTCATCACTGCCAGTGGAAAGCAGGCAACACCAGTAGAAGGTGAAGCATGTCAGCATAGCCCATATCTACAGCAAGGCCCACAGCTCTGACTCAAATCACTGCCTCTGGCCAAAACCAACCCAGAGGAGTCTGCACATGGCAGCAGAGCACAAGCAGCACTCACAAGAGCTGCAATAAGCACTCCTCACACAGCAGCTGTTGCTGACTTCAGTTTCCCAGCTACATAAAACAACCACAGACTCCTGAATCCCCCCCCGAAACACCATGTCACTGCACTGCTCTCTTCAACTACCAACCAGAACCTCCAATTTACTGTTCAGCTACTTCAGTCCTTGGTTGGTAGAAAGGATGCTTGGGGGAGAGAAACACAAGCACACGCACTTGCTTAAGTTCCCAATCAGACTTTGCTCCCTGGCCATCCTACCTTTGGGCATGTCCTTGGACAAGGCTTTTATGTAGAAGGCAGTATGCTCACGGGATGTGTACCCATTCAGGTGAGCACCCAGACTCTCCACTTCCTTCTCAAAGGCAGAGCCAGGACGCTTCTTTGTGCCCTAGAAGGAAACAGATAAACTAAATCATGACATGAACAACTTTCCCCCCACCAGGAAATTCCTTGTAGAATTAAAGCAAGGAAAATAACAACAAAGACCGAAAGCAATAAAAACTGTCATATGATTCATAAAAGCCAAGAGCAAGCACAGAAGGCAAGAGATTTAAAACTTGGCTTATTTTCCCTAGATAAAGGATGGCTGAGGTGCATTTTCAAAGACCAACATAAATTCAGCAGGGAAAGAGAAGACTTATACTGAGAGACAACAGTGGTTGAAGAGCACATCTGTGGAAGTAAACCAAGAACAAGCCTAAACCAAAAATAAGCAGGCGTCTAACTATCCAAGTAGTGAAACTCAGAAGAAGCAGAAAACTTCTTCTAATACAGATCTTATCTCCTAAGGAGCAAGCCAGATACCGCAACTGCCCATGAAGGCACAGGCTGGACTCAAGTCAGCAAGTCCCAGGCTTAGATGCCCTCTGCCCTGTTCAGCAGAGACTTAGGTTATTTAAAAAGCAACAGCTGTAACCCCTAAGCTTCCCTCAGCTGCTAAGAAAATCAAAGAAAAATAAATGGCTGTAAGAAATGCTGCTTTGAGCTCTCTCTGCTAACCTGAGGAAACATGCTTCATACCACAGTGCTCCAGGTGTGTTACAGAGTGGCTGGGACAGCCAAGGATTGGAACCACGATGTCAGACACTCTGTCTGAATTATCAATTATAGCATTTTTTACTTTAAGAGGAAAGACAACTAAATAGCAAATAAGAGTCAACAACATATGGACAGAGCATTCAGTGCAGCTCTGTGCAGGCCCAGCACACCTCCTTACCTTAAAGGCCAGGTGTTCCACAAAAAAACCAGCCCCGTTGTTCTTTGTGTTTTCATAGCGGCTCCCGGCCTCGATCCACACACCCACCTGGCAGCAAAAACAGGGAGTGACATCAGAGAAGAAAAAAATCAGCATCCTCGTGCCACAAACACAGCAGCAGGGACAAGAAGTCTGCTACCCATACATTACACCAGTAGCATCAAAAGAAGCAAACACAAGAAACAGTTTCCTGCACGTGTTTTGGGTTTTTATCTGTCAGCTTCAACTAAAGCTGGTTTTGCCAGAGAGAGAACTCCTACTGATCACTTACTGCTCACACAAAAAAATGTAAGGCTGAGAAAACTTGTAGAGCACGAAAGCTTGACTACAGACTTAAGACAACACCAGGCTGGGCCTTCTGCTGTTACATTAATCCCACCAGTTCATAGAAAGAAACAACGGAATCACTGTCAAAAGCTTTGGTTCAGACAAGGTTTGTCACTTTTTGGAGACCAGATACAGGCTTCAAGGAAGCCCTCAACCTATCTTAAACTCACCGTGCAGGTTGGCTGCCTGGACTCCTCTGAGGCCACACGGAGCCCGTTCTCCAGGGTGGTGACCTGGGTCTCGGGGATATTCTGGAGTGTCTGGGCATAGGTGGCAGCACCTCGCTTCCTTGTCAAAGTCAATAAAGCTGCCTGAAAAGACAAAGGCTGTCACGACCACTAGCTAGCAGCTCCCCTCGGCGGGGCCCGGAACCCGCTGCGGAGCCAGAGGTTTGGAGCAGGTTGAAAACTCCAGGGAAAACCCGACGGACAAGTCACACCCCGGCACTGGGGCGTGGGGCGGACGGCGGGCCCCCGGCAAGCCCCGCACCGGGAGACAGTGACAGCCGCCGCCGCCCCCCGCCCGCCCAGCCCCGCTCCAGCCCCGCTCCAGCCCCAGGGGTCTCACGGCCACCGCCGCCCGCCCCGCGCCGCCCGCCGCGTCCCCGTGACCTTCCCGGCCGGCGCACAGGCTGGGCCAGGCGGCAGCACCACTGCACCGCGGAGCCGCCCGCGCCCTGTCCGGACTCCCCCGCCGGCGCTGCCCGCGGCGGGCGCGGTGACTCACGGAGGGGTGCGGCCCCCACAGCAGCGCCCGCCCGGCCGCGCTGCCCGCCCGGCACACCGAGCGCGCCGCCATCTTGTCCCTGTGCCGACCGACAGACCGACCGCACCGCGCCTGCGCAGGGGGCGGGGCCTGCGGCTGGGGCGGGGCGGCGCGGGCGGTGGCGGTACGGGCGGGTGGTGGTGGCGCCCCCTGGTGGCGGGAGGGCGCGGGGGGGCGGGCAGGGAATGGAGGTCCCGGGGAATGGGGGTCCCAGGGGATAGGGGTCCTAGGGAATGGGAGTCTCAGGGGAATGAGGGTCCCAGGGGATGGGGATCCCAGGGATAGGAATCCTGGGGGATGGTGGCCCGGGGGACTGGGGTCACAGGGAATGGAGGTGCTGGGAATGAGAATCCTGGGGAAAGGGGGTACCAGCTCATTCCACTCCCTCGGCTGCAGCCCCACGGCCCTGGATGGGTCACGGGGAGAAGGGGCAGAACAGAGACAGGGGGTGTCAGGACAGCCCACCCGCAGGGTGGTGCTGGGGGCCAACCGGGTGGCCTGGCCCAAGGGCACTGTTATTGAGAAAAGGGCATTGAAACCAACCCTGAGAAACACCACGTGGCTTTATTGGCAGTGCCGGCCCACTGCTGGGACCGGGACCCCCTTGGCCCCTCCACCACCCCCCAAACCACATCCTGGCCCGGCGGGACAGGACCGTGCTGGGGCAGAGTGGGAGCACCAAGCGGGTCACCAAGCAGGAGCACCAGGCGGCCCCTCGGTGTGAGGGCCAGCAGCAGCCCCATCACAGGGGGTCACAGCCAGGGCAGGACCCTGTCGGTCAGAGTCCAGAGGGGCTGGTGGGGGTACAGGGCCATCATGCCCTGGGGTGGGCAAGTCAGTGCCATCAAGGTAGCAGAGTCCTCCTCGCCCACCCAGCTCCTGGGGGAGACATCTTCCTCTTGCAGGGCTACATCCTGGTGCTGTGGTCCACCTAAGGGGGATGAGATGGGAAGAGGTTGGCTTGGCTGCCCCCTCCGTTCCCCCCCACCCGTGATGGGGATGGTGGGGCCAGGTGCTCACCGAGGCCTGGCGCCGCTCCCTGCTGACGTGCTCCACGGCGTCGTGCACGGAGGGAAAGAAGGAGTGCTTGGTGATGGTTGAGCTGAAGAAGTTACCCCGTTCCAGCTGGGCCAGCACGGGTCCTGTGTGGAGGGAGAAGCATCTAAAGTGATGGCACCTAGTTAAGCCCCCCACCCCCCACCTGAAGCAGCCTCCCGCCTCCTGTGTTGTGGGGGAACACCAGGATCACCACCAGGGACCCAGGCTCAGATTGGATCCATGGGACAACCTGCGGCACCCATCCCCTGGGGAAACCCTGGGCATTGGAACACCATGGAGGGACCCCCAGGCCAGCAGCTGTGTGCAGGAGGGGTGGCCATGCCCGCCAGGGGCTCATGGCTCTGCAGATCCCCCTCACCCGGGCAGCTGGCAATGAAGACATCCACTTCTATGTCACGGAAATCCCTGAAGATCTGCAAATGGCAGAAAATATTTTACAAAGGAGGAGGGAGGGGGGGCCACCCCACAGGGCCTTGGATGAGGCTGCTGCCCTGGGCTCTTACATTCTTCAGGATCTTGATGGAGACAGTATCCACAAAGCTGACAGAGCTGAAGTCCAAGATGACGGCGTGGAAGCTGGGCTGGGGCAGCCCCAGGCTGCGCAGGGTGGGCTCCGAGGGCGCACTGCTCTCCCCTGCACTCAATTCAATCACTGCCACGCCTGGACCGTCCTCTGTGTTCTGGGGGGGGAAGGAGATCCGGTGTCACTGCTCTGGGGCTGAAGTCCCCTGGGCTCACCCTACCCTACAGTGCAGTGTGGGTTGGTGAGGCTCTTTGGCTGCACAAGGGCATGGGCAGTGGGTGGTCCCAGGAGTGGATGCCCCTCTCACACCTTGACCCACTTCTGGGCTCTTTCCAGATGTGTCGAGACCCACCCCTCTGCCCAGTGCTGCTCTCTGGAACTGGGCTCATTAGCTGGCACCAGGCCAACCTTTGCTCTTGCTCTTAATTCTGATTAACTTACCAAAAGGTTAATGACTATCTGGTTTCACCACCTAATCATTAACAGCCTGGCTTTCCCCACCGACCTTGGGTATGACGGTGTGACCCAGTTCAATCCCAGTGCCTTTCTCACCCATTGGCCCCAAACTGAGCTGGGAACTCTGTGGGCCACCAGGCCAGGCCAGTACATGGACAATAGGGACAGAACCAGGCAGAGAGGCAATGCTGGGTGGCACCAGAGCGGTCCCCTGTGTCAGGGAAGCACCTTTTTCCTCTTTGCCTTTTCCTTCTCCGCTTTCTTCTGTTGTTTCTTCAGCTTCTTGAGGGCTTTCTTCTTCTTCTCAATGAGGCGGTCCACATTGATGCCGCTCTGCGAAGCAGTGCAGCTTTGTGTCCCCAGCTGCCCCACTGCTATCCTGGTGTGGGCAGGCAGGGGGACACGGGGAGCACTGGGGGGCTGGTGATTCTCCTACCTTCTTCTTCAGGGCATCAGCATACAGCTCCACATTGGCAAAGTAGAGGGTGCAGGAGGAGCGGAAGATCTTCACACCAGGGACCTCCTGTGCCTGGGGGCAGATGGGCAGGGTACTATACCCAGGGATGAAGCCACCTACTCCCCTTCCCTCCCTTCCCCAAAATGCCCCCAGCTCCTTTCCCCAGCGAGCAGCCGCTGGGGGTGCATTGGAACACCCCCCATTGCAGGTGGCTCTTCCCCCAGCCCGGTGCTGTTACCATCTCATATTCCGCCACATCCCTGTAGACATCGGTGTTGGAGATGCGCCCCAGAATGGAGTAGTGGGGGCTGTGGGGAACACAGTGAGGGGCTGAGGTCACCACGGGCTTCTCCTGCCCTCGGGATGCAGCATCAACCCCAGCCCCAGGGTACTCACAGCTGGGTGCGGAAGATGACCGTGAGCAGCCCAAAGGCCACCGAGGCCGCCAGGCCAATGTCCAAGTTCAGCAGGAGGGTGGCCACAAATGTCACAATCCAGACCATCTGGAGAGGGGACACGGTCAGCTGCAGCATGGCCTCCCCCGAGCACCCACAAGCCTCAGGGAGGGTGGAGAAACCCTCTCCAGGGACAAGAGCACAGCCCCAAGGCTGATCAGCGCCTTACCAGGTCCACTCGATTGGATTTCCAGAGCATACTGAGGTCATTGAACTGCTTAAACATGCCCTTGAGGTTGATGATGATTATGGCAGCCAAGATGGCCTAAAAGAGAAGTCTCTGCAGCTATGAGGAAGCTGAGGGCAGGCCTAGGAGTGGGCTTTGGTTGTTCTGCTGCCACACTACCATGCCATGGGATAGGCACAGGGGTGGGATGTGGCACAGAGGCCATGGGACTAGTTGTACCTTGGGCAGGTCATAGAAGAGCTCTCCGATCTTCAGGATGGTCACCAGGATGACCAGAGATGAGAGGACACCAGCTACCTGTGTGGAAGGAGAGAGGGAGGTGAGGGGTGAGCCCCCACTGCTCGCTGTGCTGCCTGCCCCTGCTCCAGCCCCACAGAGGGAGGCAGTGTTGCCCAGACCCACCTGACTGTTGCCACCTGTGGTCTCCTGTACCAGGCTCCGCGACATGGAACAGCTGATGGCAAAACACTGGAAGAAGCCTCCCAGGAAGTTGCAGAGGCCCAGCGCAATCAGCTCCTGCAGGGACAGAGCAGCAGGAGGGCAGCACCATGCTTTCCTCTGGCTGCAAGGGGAATCTTGGCTTTCACCCAGGGCGGGGTCCCTGCACCTCAGAGCATCACCTGGTTGCTGTCCACTTTGTAGCCATGCTTCAGGGCAAAGATCTTGCCCAGGGAGATGCAGATGGCATAGCCAACCACGGCAATGGCAAAGGCATTGCCTGCCACCTGCCCAAAGTAGCTGAAATTAGGGACCACAGGTGGCTTCAACCTACATTCAAGACAGAGAGATGTGGCTCAAACAGGGGTGCTGTGGGTGGCTGTGCCCCTGCCCAGCCCCCGCCACCACCTGGCCCTGCTCACCCGCTGGGGATGGTGCCCACCACGGAGATGCCAAATTTGTCATTCAGGTTGACACCGTAGGAGATGCCAGTGGAGATGATGATCTGGGGGAGAATGACTGGAGTGAGGCAGGGCCTTTCTGCACAGGGACCGTGGAGGAGGAGAAGGAGGAGGAAGAGGAGGAGGAGGAGGTGGAGGAGGAGGAGGAGGAGGGCATGACGTGTGCCCTGGAGCTGCACTCGCCAAGGAACCCCATCCCACGTCTCCCCTCCCTGAAAGGGACAGGAATATGCATGGCTGCATCCCCACAGCAAGATGGGGCAGCTCTGGGTACCGTGATAAGCTCGATGGGGATGGGCATGGGCAGCTTGGCGGCAAACTTGTGGTTGAGCTCTTTCACAATGAAGATGGCCACCATGGCAATGATGGCAGTCACCAGGGTGCCCACGTTGGTCTTTGGCAGCTTCTTGCAGATCTCAATGACAGTCTAGAGGATACAGAATGAGGGAATGTGCTCAGGAAATCAGATGTCTCACCCAGAAGGTTTATGGAGGCCTCTATGTGCCCCACAGGTGAGCCCCCACTTACTGCAAACAATGAAAGTGGCCCTGAGTACTCGCCCACGGAGACCCCAAAGACATTCTTGAGCTGGGAGACGAGGACATGCACGGAGGCAGCAGTGGTGTAGCCACGCACCAACGGGTCCGAGAGGTAGGTCACCACAAATCCAAACTGCAGGAGACCCAGGGCCACCTGAAAGAAGAGGCACCAGTAGTGACCCACAGCTTACAGCCCCCTGTTCTCTGCTAGACTAGGCTGGGGCCACATTACCTGGAAGATGCCTGTCAGGACAGTGACGGTGGCCACCAGCTCCACCCTGGCAGCATCCCGCAATGCCTCATTGACCGTGGCGTTGCTGCCATTGACGGACTCCAGGAAGTTCTCACTGGGCAGCAGGGACTCCGTCAAGCTCCCGATCATGACAGAGATGACGGCAAAAGGACCTGGGGACAGGTAGAGTGTGGGTAGGGAGCCCAAGGTGAGCACCAGGACCTCTTTGAGGGTACCTCTTAAGGGGTCAGCTCCTTTCCCCTCCAGCAAGGCTCAAAGCCCGCCTACTGTGCTTTGGCTCTGGTTTGGCCAATCACCTTCTTGATGGGGCAAAGTAAAGGCAAGAAAGGCCCCCCCAACCATTCATGTGGCAATGCTGTGCCACGGATGAAGGCTTGTGCCTCTCATCCTCGCTCCCTCCCTCCCCACCATTGCTGTCCAAGCACGTGGTCCCTCAGCTCACCCACAGAGTTGTGCCTTGATGTCCCAAAGAAGAAGTAGAGGAAGACAGGGTAAAAGGAAGAGTAGAGACCGGTGACGGGTGGCAATCCAGCCAGCAGTGCATAGGCAAGACCTGGATGGTGGAGCAGGGAGAAATGTCATGAAGGGCCAACTCCTGGCCCCCCCCCCAACCCACAGGGAGCCCCTGGAATCCTGGGCATCACTCACCCTGGGGCAGGTGCATGATGCCCACACTGAAGCCTGAAGTAATGTCCCCCAGGAGCCAGTCTTTGACTGGGTAGCGGGGCAGCCAGTACAGGAAGGGCAGGAAACGGAACAGCAGGGACTTGGCAGCGGAACCTGTGCATCTGGAGGGAAAGGAGTAGGAGCTGAGGCTGAGCACAAGTGAAGGGGTTTGGGGACATCAGTAGGGGTAGACAGGGCCCCACGAGATGCAGTGGGTCCCATGGGACACCAGGATCCATCCATTGGAGCCAGATGTCCCTCCAGTCAGGAGAACAAAGTAGGGACACGGGTACTTGAGCTTAGGGGAAAGGATCCCCAGGTCTGCAGCTCCCCATGGTGGTGGGGCTGGGCTGTACAGTGCCTGGTGAGGTCCAGGCACATCCCCCTGGCCATATGGTCCTACCTGATCTTGCGGAGACGCACCGAGGGCTTGGTGGGAGGTTTCCTCTGCGCCACCTCCTCCAGTTCAGCCTCACTCAGCACCTCACGGGGTGCTCGGTGGCTCAGTGCCATTTCTGCTGCCATGCCCACCTGACCTTCCTGCATGCCAGTCTACTGCAGGGACATCAGGGACAGCTCAGCTACATCCCCATAGCTGGGGACACCCAGCACCCTACCCGCACCCCAGCCCCTCCTCCAACTCCATTCGCCACACAGAGCCATCCCATCTCAGCCAGGCGAGCAGGATTGGCCCTGAGGATAAGCATGAGCCGAGCTTTAGGAGTCCTGAAGCAGCGGCAGTGGCTCACAACGCAGGTGGGCAGGGAGGGAGCTGAGGCTTCGGGAATCAGTGCTGCCCACTCCTGCCCCGCACCAGCCCCCTCTGCCCCACTGGAATGCACAGGCGGGGTCTGTCAGCAGAGCTGCCCCAGGGGGGCTCCCCCTCTGCCTGCCCATGCAGGACCCACCTCGGTGCCCACCACCCTTCCCCTCCGTGTACCACAGCAGGGCAGGGCACAGCTGCCGAGCAGAGCCCTGGCCATCCCACAGCCCTGTCTGCAGACTTTGTCCCTTTGCGCATGAGGGGAGCAGGAATGTGAACCCCCGGCAAAAGTCACAGCTTTCCATGTCTCTGGCAGTGTCCTCCCCTGACCACTGCACTGGAGAGTCGAGGTGAGCCTGTGGTCAGAGGAGGGAGGCTGGGCTGAGGTCTCACCCTTCTCAGGGCTGGGATGGTGGGACTGAGGCATCTCCGTATAGATCCACAGTCTGATCTTGCTCAGGGCTCAGGCTGAGAGCTGCACCATCCTGCTGGGCTCACCCAGCTGGTGGCCTGCCTGGTCCTGAGGTACAACTGGACCAAAAATCCCCTCACAGGTTGCCTGGGGTTGTGCCAGCCCGAGTCCCTCTGTTGCCCCGTTATCACTCCTACCTGCTGTGCCCAAGCTGGTCAGGAGCTGGCAGGGAGGTGCACACTCTGCTTCCTCCTATTTATTAAAGCCAGCCCATGATCTTTGAGACACCGCTCCCTGACTCCTGCCCTTCCTCCTGCTCTGCCGAGAAGCTGCCTGCTTCCCAGCCCCACTGCTGCACCCATGGCACCCACCCATGGCTCCCCTCTATACCCTGGTGTGCTGAGTTCCTCAGCTGTGGCAGGCCCAGAACTGTCACCACTGTCCCCAGAACCATCCCATACTGGGGACTGTCCATTCCAGTCTCAGCTCCTGGTCTGCAGCCACACCCAGGGTGCTGCCATGCCCAACCACCCATGCCAGGTGCAGAGCAGTGGTCTTCTTGCCATTGGGCACATCCTGGTGCCAACCTCCTGCCAAGAGCTGCTGGGCACTCACCACCCCAGGGCACTGCTCAAGGTCCTGCCATCATCCTCCTGTGCCCCCACGGCTCCTATGGGCATCCCTTCCCCACCCCATGTCCTGGAGCAGGAGCTCTGTCCAGGACAAGAAGGGCTACCCACAGCCTCAGGTCATAGCATCCGGAGTATTTTCCACAGCCCCTTGCTTACCTTGCTTGGAAGAGGTGTGCTGTGCCCTGTGGACTGCCCCGCTCTCCCACAATTTGCACAGACCCAGCCGTTATCTTGTTCCAAAGGTCCCCAGCGGGCACCAGAGTCCCACTGAACCCCTCATTCCTTCCTGGGCTCCATCATGACCTAGAATTGGTTTCAGAGAATTTCTGAGTCATGCTTGGCCTGGTCCCATAGGGACATGACCGCAGAAATCCAGGCACCCGTAACTGACTGGTACCAGGGTGTGGGGTGAAGGCAGTGGGCAGGGCCAGGCATCAAAGAGTCCTGGGTCCCCTGGGTGGTGGGATAGGGCTGGAGAGCAGAGTAAGCAGTGACATCCAGGGCCACAATTTCCAGAGTTGGAGCAACTCGTCCCCCTCCCTGGTGTAGGGTAACCCATGGCCACCCTGGCTCTCCCTGTGGTGAGCATGACCCAGGTCCCACAGCAGCCATGCACCTTTCAGGTAGCAGGACTGAGCCTCCTCCCTCAGCCTCTCCCACATCTCTGGCCCCTGCCATCCACCCACATGCCCATCAGTCCCACCGTGGCCAGGTAAAGGCACACTGATGCTGACACAGGCACCATGTGACTGTTGCCTCCTCATTGTTTATTCACTCACCCAGCAGAGTGAATCAGAGGCCATCCTAGGGCTCCTGCTCGGAAGCAAACAGCACCAGTGTCATTTAGTGCCTCCTTATCGCTGCTCCTTGTCCCCACCCGTGCCATTCCTTCCCACATCCCAGCGTCCAGCCCCTGACCTGCACCCTGGGCTGGCCACTCCACCTGTGACTTCCCCTTGCCACCCCAGCCAGCTCTCCCTGGCCCTTACCCCCTCCCCCCACAGCCTCAAGACCTGCAGGACAGGACCACAGCTCCTGGCACTGCCACTGCAACTCCCAAGGGCCACCCTGAGCTGGCCCCCAACTGCTTAGAGGATGGAGCCTGTGAGGGACGGAGGGATGACAATTGATGGTGACCCTTGCTCAGGGTGCTGTGGATCGATGCTGCCCTTCGATCTCCTGCTCTTTCCTCTTCAACAGGAAGGGAGGGACAGAGGGCATCAGGATCACGCTCGGCCTCTCCTCCACACGCTTTCTTCTCCTTGCTGGCAGCCAGCTTGACACCGCTGAGGTCAGGCAGCCTTTGGACAGTGGATCTTCTTCCCTTGGTCTAGGTCCGATTGGGGGTGCCAGCTGCTGCCAGGCACAGGCCCCACGGCTAACCACAGCCACTGTGGCACCACAGCCCTGCTGGCAGTGCTGGGGCCACTGGCAACCACTGCAGCCGATCCCAGCTCTGGGTGAACCAGCCTGGACATAGCCTAGTTCAGGCAACTGACAGCACCTGAAGTCCCTGTCCCCTGGTCACCTCACCCTGTTCCAGGTGACTCCCCTTCAGCCTACGAGTTGGCTGGGAGCTCCCACCCAAGCCTCCTCCCACCATCAGCTCAAGCCCAGGCGCTGCACTTGTTGCCCCATCCATGGATCCACTGCACAGGGAGAGATGGCAGAGAGGCCAGCACCATTTTATAGACTTTTATTTCCAAATCTGGCGCTTCCATGATACACTTTTACACAGCCAGAGAGGGGGCACGGGCATCTCCCCGCTCCCTGCCAACAGAATCAGGAGACAAAGAGAGGAAAAAAAACCCAACCAAACCCCGCAAAGGAAAAAACCCAAACCCAAGGAGGATGCTCCCCAGAGCCCAGGTCACAGCACTACAATCAGGGACCAAGCCAAAGACTGGTCTGCAAGAAGTAGACTCCTGCTTCTTGACCGGCCCAGGTCTGCAGGGACGGCCACCAGCTCCACTGCTCTCTTCTTTTTGGCACTTGTCACTTGCTCTCCATTTGGCACCGGCATTAAGAGCCCCATATCCAGCTTGGCAGAAACATGGGCCCTACAGCACCATAGGCAGGGAATCCCAAGACTCTGGTGCCGGCACTGCACAGCCGGAGAGAAACATGTAAACGAGCTTGTTCCCAAAGGCAAAGATGGGCAGCATGGAGGGGCCTGGCTGTTCCCAGCACGTGGGGTCAGCAGGCTTTCCCTCTGCACACTGGTTCCAAATGGCATGTAAACATGTCAGCAGGCCCTGCTGTCCTCATCCCTGGGAAAACAGTGAGCCTGCCTCATCAGGGCTGTGCCGGGGGGCCAAGGCACCCCCCCAGTCACCAGCCCTTCTGTTCCCTCCGCGCTCTTCCCACTGACTCTGGGATGTAGCCAAGAGGCCTTGGCTTCCCCAGGGGCCTGGAGGACAGCAGCACAAGTCCTCTTCTGTAAACATGTCAGGCTGGGCTACAGTAAGATGCTACGGTAGTGTGGCAGTAAGGCAGTAAGGGGCACACGGTCACACGGCCCCAAGAGCACCACGGGGCGGCCGAGCAGAGGCACTGTGCTCGGCTGGTGAGAGGGAGCATGCCAGCCCCCTGAGCCAAATGCCCTGGCCCGAGACTGGGGTAGGCACAAAGGAGTGTTACTTCATGGCAGGGCTAGTAGGAGCCCCAGGCCAGGCCCCAAGCTGAGCAGAGACACCATCAGGGCAACCTGAATTTCCAGAGAGGGCAAAGTGCTGTTTATCTCCATCTCCCAAAATCCAGGCCACTCTGAGCTGGGGTCCTCTGTTAGTCAGAGGATAGCAGATATATGCAGAGCTCCCAGGGATCCAGCTAGATACAACTTTTATGGGCAATGCTGGACCCTGAGACTGAAGTCACATCATGCTCCTGCAGATGCTAATCCTCTGCAGAGGGAGCACTGGCTCTGGGAACAGCCTAGCCTGCTGCTGAGCAGGACAAGGGTCATCCAGCTCCTTGCCTGGACCCACAAACCAACAGAGATTTGCTTTGTAACATCCAGGTTAAAGAGCACAACACCCAGTGGGTAAAAACACAGTGCTCCCTTGAACAGAGGTAACCAGCATCGACGAGACTGGGAGCATCCTGGTACAGGACAGGGCTGCACAGCAAAGCTTGTCTCCTCCCCAGCAGGTCCCTACTCCTGAATTTGCTGCCCCATTTGTCTGTGCTCTCACTGGCACACAGCCCCTCACCGAGGTGGGGCAGCCCCAAGGGGGAGGGTTTCATGGGAGGGCAGCGGGAGGCCTGGCTGCATGGGGCTGAGGGACACCAGGCAGGAGGGTGGCAAGACACGTGTGGAGCTGCACAGCGGGAGGGTGGGGGGCAGCAGGGCCAGCTGTCCTGCAATGGGGCTTGGGCAAAGCAGTGCCAACAAAGACTTAAGGACTGCCTGGCACTGTCTCTCCAGTCCACTGGGACTGTGGTCCTCATAGCCCCAGGGAAGCTGGCAAAGGGCTGTTGGTGAAACAAATGCTCCAGGTCCTGGGAACAGACCAACCGTAAAAATAACCATAGAAATTTCTTTTCTCTCTGATTACAAAGATACAAAAAAGTAGAAAACCCTCCCCTGCTCCCACGTCCTGGGCTCCATCTCTGTCCCTCTGCCACTGCCCACCCTCCACACACACACACGCACACCCCATGTACAAACAGCTCACAGAGAAAGAGCTCAGCCCCGGCAGGTCGGAGTTGCCACCCTTGCCCAGTACTACCTGTCACATCGGGCAGGTGATGGGGAGCACAGCAGCAGTTGAGAGCCTGGAGGTTCCTGGCAGTGGGTGGTGTGCGCTGCCGGCCCCTTGGCCCACAGGGCAGGGGAAGGCAGGGTTGGTTTTGGGCCTCTGACCACCATCAGTTCTGGCCCCTGCCCCCTGGGGACACCAAACCTCAGCTGGCAGTGCCTGGCGAAGGGCTCTGCTTCTTCCATCTCTCTTCTGGACAACTTCGGCCCCTCAGGAATGGCCCTCGCTTCTCATTATTCTTCTCAGAGGAAAGAAAAACAGCATTAAGACATGGCATCTCCCCTGGGTTCCAGCATCCTTCCCCTGCTAGGCCAGATGGGGACAGGGCAGAGACTCACTCCCATGTCAGGGCAGGAACAACTGTATCCAAGTCCCTGAGTTCAGGGAAGAGGAAAGGAGGGATGAGGTGGTGTGGGGTGTGGTAGCAGCAGTACCAGCAGTGAGCAGAGCTGGAGGGGAAGAAATGACAGAATGGGACAGGGTCTCTGGGGAGAAACATGGCTGGGGCAGGCAGAGCTCCCCTAGGATTTGGGCTCCCTCCTCTCCAGCCAGCCTGGCCCTTGCATACATCTGCTCACTGGGACTTAGAGCCAGCACTGACCAAGGGGACCAGCCATGAGGCCAGCCTGGCTGCACAGAGCATCATCCCTGAATCCCCACAGGCCACAAGCAAGGGCCATTGTCTCTGGCAGAGTGGGTAGACTCACACAGATGTTCCTGCCCGTGCTGCACTGCAAGCACCCAGAGCTGTCACACCTGAAGCTTCTCCCTGCCCAGTCACTGTTCAGGACCAGGAGACACCCCGTCACCCTGGGGGCTCACCCTTACACAGCCTTCTCCCTCCAAACCAAACCCCTTTCAGGAAGAAGCCAAGCAGGTGGACAATGCACAAGATCAGCTGAGGAATGCACAAGAGCTGGCTGAGGAAGGAACACACTTACTCTGAGTCTGGTGAGAGCTCCGAAATGCTGTGGGACGTGGCAGAGCGAGGCGTCGAGGGACACATTGCGGAGGGTGTTGAGGTCTGCAAGGCAGAGGGGGTGGCGGTGGTCTGGGGGCCTGAAGGCGTGCTGGAAGATTGCACTGAGGACAGGACGGAGGAGTTAAAAGAAGCAAGGATGGAAGAAAGGATATCTAACTGTTCAGTGGAAGGATGTCGGCTGGGAATGGCCTCCAGGTTCTCCCTAGAAGGTTGTCTCCTTGACAGCGGTTCTAGGCTTTCCCTAGACAGCTGCCTCCGAGAGAGACTCCCCAGGTTGTCCTGTGAGGGCTGCCTGCTAGGCACTGTGTCCAGAGGCTCTCTGGAATTAGATCTTCTGGATAGAAAGTCCAGCTGCTCCCTTGAAGCTTGTCTAGCTGATGCTAGCAGGTCCCTTGAAGGCTGTTTTCTAGAAAGTAAATCCAATTGCTCTCGAGAAGTATCTCGACTTGGTAACATGTCTATTCGGTCTCTGGACACTTGCCTGCTTGGCAGTGTGTTTAGCCACTCTCTAGAGACTTCTCTTACTGGCCCACAGTCTAGCTGCTCTCTTGACCCAAATCTGCAGGGTAAAGTGTCAAGGCAGTCTCTGGAGCCCTGTCTCCGGGGCAACGTGTTCCCATGATCTCTCTGACTGGGCCTAGCAGCGAGTAGATCCAAGTTTTCCCTAGATGCATGTCTGCTTGGGATACTTTCCAGGTGTTCAGTAGACCCATGCCTGCTGGGGATAGTGTCCAGCTCCTCCCTGGACCCATGCCGACTGGGCACAGCTTCCAAGCACTCTCCTGAGTTGTGTCTGCTCAGCTGCTCCCGGGACATCTGTCTCCTCATCAGCATGTCGAGCTGCTCCCGTGACGAGTACCGGCTGGCTGGCTGCGACAGGCTGCCGGCTCCAGAGTAAATCCTGCCGTAGGAGGCAGCAGGGACAGCCCTGTGACCCAGCGTGGAGGTCTTGTACCACGTCAGCTCATTGGTCATCCTGCCAACGGATGGCAGGCCCTGGAGAGTCGGTGGGTACTGGAGACGGTTCTTCAAAATCCCTGCACCAGACAGAAAGAGAAGGCAAATCTTCGCACAAAAGCAAAAAGAGCATGAAGACCACGGAGATAAGCCATACCTCCCCAAGACCACAGCCAGATGGATCTGATGCTGTCAGGCCAAGTCATCCTGACACAGGCAAGGCCACCCTCGCCCACTTGCTCCAGGCTGTTACCTTTTCTCTGCCGTTGGGTCTGGGTGAGGGAGTTCTCATCCCCGCTGGTCAAAGCCAGGTCTGGCTGATTATTGTTGGCTGCATCCTTGTTGATGTCAAATCCCAGCTTCCGCTCAGAGCCCCACTTCTGCAGGGAGCAGGGGTGAACCTCGCACTCGCCCAGAGCCGGCCAATATGACATGAGGTCATTGCCGTCCACATCTGAAGGAGGCAGCAGAACAGGCCCCAGGGAAGAGGGAGAGAATATTTCCGTGAGCAGCAATTGAGCCATCACAAGACATGGCCTGTCCCCCAGGGACCTGAGCTCATCCCTTTCCCTGCCAAAGCCCTGGGACTTGCCTTTGGGAGTGGTGTTGGCAGGGTTAGTGAGGAGGCGTTCGCTGTGTGCCGCCCGCTTGAACTGGCGCTGGAAGCGGCCCCGCAGGCGTACGTTCTCCTCGCTCTCCGAGGATGGGATGGAGAGGCTGCGCTCTTCATCCAGAGACAGGTCACTGTCAGAGTCCGAGTCCTGGTCTGCAGGAGCACAGTGTGTGTCAGGGAGATGTTTGGAATGAAGGTGAGAGAGGCTTCTGGTGGCAGTGCCAGGAAGGTGGAAATACCCTGGAGCTGACCACCCTTACGAGAGTGACTTACCCCTCCCTGCCTTTCCCTCAGCAGCAGCCTGTGCCAGCTGCCCTGGCCCTATCACCAGGTACCCATGAGGAGCCTGGCTCCCTCTCACTGCACCTCCATGTAAGGCAGCTGCAAACAGCCATAAGATCCCCTCTGCCTCCTCCTCCAGGCTGAGCAAACCCACCTCCCTCAGCCTCTGCTTGTTTGCCCCATGCCCCAGCTGTGAGGGTGGCTCCTACTAGTCTCACTCCAGTGAGTCAAATGTCTGTACTGTACTGGACAGCCCAGTATTCCCACAGATCCCGCAACAGCCAATGTTCCCTCTCTTGCTTTCTCAATCTCTAGCCCCTTGGGGCTTGGCTAGGCCCTTTGCCATCTGTCCAGGAGGAGGCTGTGCTAAATGACACAGTGGCTGCCTCTCCCTCCTACCCAGTGTTTGGAAGTCACAGCTGAGCATGGGGTGGAGGACGTAACCATATAGCCAGAGCCTGCACTGGGAAGAATTTCCTTAAGCCAGGAGTTAATTTAGGATGCACAGAGTTGGCCCCAAATCCAGGCACAGGGCTGAGTCTTACCTCCCCCAGCATCACGGTGGAACATGGCCACGTCGATGTCCGTGGGTCCGGCATGAGCCAACAGGCTGTGATCCAGGACTGAGCCCTGACGTGTCGTCACGTTGTCTCTGAAACACAGGAGGTCCAAATGGTCAGGAGCCTCCATCTGCCCGGGCACTGTGGCCCCCCAGAGCCCCATTCCCTACCTGAGGTACGCCCGCTGGCTGGAGTGAGTGCGGGCAGAGCGCACGCTGCTCACTGAGGAGACTGTGGAGGCCCCCAGGGTGATGCGGATGAGCCCACTCTCCTCAAACAGCGCTGTGTTGTTGTAGGCACTGGGGCCCTGGGGAGGGCAGGGAGAGGGTATGTTAAGGAGTTGCTATGGCAGCTGCCATGGGGAAGTGGGGACATGCCTGTCAGCTCCAGTCCCAGACATGCAGCCTGACCCCAGAGCCCCGGGCTGCTCTGCTCTCTCCCACCTGTGTGCTCCTCGTGGCCTCCTCGCTCTGCCCTTTCTTGCCGAGGCAGGCCAGCTTCCAGGCCTCCCACACCTCCTCATTTAGCACACAGAACAGAACCAGCACAGCCAGACCCTGTGGGGAGAGATGCCTTAAGAGACAGCCCCTCATTGCCAGCTGACCTGCTTGCCCACAGCACCAGTGGAGGGACAATCCCTGGCTCCTCAGGAGCCCAGCACATTGGCCCAGCCACCAGGACTGGGATGCACCAAAGACACCCCAAAACTGATCGGAGGTACCACCTATGGTGGTCATGGGTGAGAGAGGAAAAGGTGGGGTATCCTTCTGGCTGGCAGTAGCCAAGGAGCAGATGGCAGGGTCGCCTGCAGCAACACCAGCCACAGGGGTAGCAGGAGGTTGGCAAGGTGCTGCTGCAGGTCTGATTTTGGGTGTCCAACACTTCTGCTGCACGCTATTCTCTTGCTCTGCCCTCTGAGAGCATGGAGATACCTTCCCTCCAAAGATGGGCCTTGCTATCCTTGGATGTCACCTCTGAACCAAACACCTTGCAGCCACCTCCTACTCATCAGAGGCACAGCAGCAAGGACTGGCAGGAGTCACTGCCAGTCACAGCGTCACAGTGGTGACAGCAGAAGGGACAAGGAGCACAGCAAGATGCTGGGAGCTCAGTGCAGGCCACCCACTCTCCACAGATGGCTGTGGGGACCACAGGGATGCTCTCCTGGGCTCACCCATGCCCTCCCCAGCAGAGGCTGGGCAGTTACCTGGAGGCTGCAGAGGACAGTGTAGAGGTAGTGGAAAGCCAGGACACTGTTGTTGACAGCCAAGAGGCCAAAGAGCCAGGTAGTGCTAATAACTAGAAGCAGAACAAAGGAGCTCCGTAACGTCATGCTGGAGAGAGAGAGAGACAGACAGACAGACAGGCACACAGACACACACCAAGAGGTTAGTGCGTACTGTTAATCTACAGTCTAGTGCTCACAGACAGAGATCCAGAGGGGAAAGCGATCCTCTCCAGCCCTCCCTGTCATTCCCAGCACTGTGGGCACATCCCTGCAAAGCGGTCCAGCTCCTGCCAACTCCCAGGCCTTCCCTTCTGGATCACACATGGCAAACACAGGTCATCTGGAGCCACAGAAAGCTGAACCATGTTCCGGGGCTGGCTCAGAAGGGAGTGGGAAAAGGTCCTCAGGAGCATGTAGGAGAGGAAGAAGCAGGTGCTGGTAGCTGACAAGGGTGAAGTGTTGAATCCAAGCAGACACATGGAGTGGCTGTGAGGGCAGGTGGTGAAGGAGGACCAGTTGGTGGGTCAGTGTGGAGATGAGGACGTAGGAACAAGAGGAAAGGACAAAATTTAGGAAGGGTTAATGTGGCTGGCAGGTGTGGGAGAGGAGAGTGGCTGCGAGGCTGACACTGATGCACAGAGGGGCCCTCTGTGATGGTGGAAGAAAGAGGATGGTCACTGAAAATGCTAAAAACCATGAGCTGTCTGAGCTCTGCTGGGAGCTTGGCCACTAATACTCACAGAACCGATTTCTTCTTGGTCTCCTTTTGGCCTGGGGAACAGGACATCTTGGCCACAAGCAGGAACATGACCCCATTCATCTGAAAGCGTTGGCACCGATTAGAAGCTGTGCCAAGGGCTGGCTCTGACCTGACTTCCCCAGTGCAGAACATGGGCAGACTCCAGGTCCACCAGGCCCATGCAAACATCCCCTCCTTTCCCCTTCATGCCCGAGCCATGGCCTCCCCCAGATTTGACTGGAGTGAGGAGGGACAAAAAGAAGGCCTCTAACTGAGGGAGGGGTGGGTACATAGAATGGGGCAGGCAGTGGGCAGCCAAGGAGGAGCAAGTGCCCATGGTGCGGAGAAGGGAGGCAGGAGAGGGTTGTGGGTGAAACAGGACAGGGTTTTACCACAATGACGACAGTAATGGGGCCTGCAAAGCTCCAGACCAGCTTATCATGAATGGAAATCCAGCAGAAATCGGGGTTCCCATAGCCCTCGGGATCCAGGCCAACAGCCAGCCCTGCAAGAGGAAGAGAGAGGTCAGGTCCAGACCCAGCAGCCTTGGACTTGTCCAAGCCATATCAATCCCATCACAGCACCAAAGGCAGTGAAGAGGCTCTCTCCCTGCTCCTTGCTCTGTGCACAGGCTTCCCCACCACAGGGAAAGACTGCGAGTCCCAGCACCAAGGGTCTTTATTTCCTTTTCCCCAGGTATCCCTGATACAGCCCAGCCATTCACTGCCAGTAACAGGTCACCCAAGCATGCAGGCTTAGGAAAGCAGGAGACCTCAACTTCAAGTCCTGGGATAAGCCATGGGGAGGTGTGCTGAGAAATTATTTCTCCCCAGGAGGCAAGAAAACAGCGCTTGATACATGGTCCCCAGCTGACCACCCCAGCACTGCTTGCTGCCAGCACTGCTGTCCATGGCAAACCCACCTTCAGCTCTCCACATGGGGTGAGCTGGGTAATACCAGGTGGTCCGGAGACTGCTGAGAACCAGCACAAATGGTTTTGTCATGGCTGTAGGACAAGCAGCTCTTACCAGTGATGATGGCAGGCACTCCCCAGCCAATGGCATAGTAGAAACGCATGGCCCCGAAGTTGACGTTGCGGGCTTCGGTCTGCATGCGGTAGATGTGGAGGCCCTGGACGAAGAGCCAGGCGAAGGTGGAGAGGAAGAAGCAGTGGAGGAGGATGGCGATCACAGTGCAAAGAAACTGGGGAGACAGAAGCCACTCAGAGGTGGTGCCACTGTGCCAATGCTAATGGCATCATCCACACCTCACCCTCACCCCCACGGGGGTGCTGGTTCAACCACAGACCTGGTTCTCAGTGCGGTTGATCCCCAGGAGAAAGAGCAGCTCTGAGAAGAAAAGGGTGACTGATATGTTGGAGTGGATGCCACGGGTGTTGGACTTGAGGCCTTTCAGGCAGGTCAGGAAGGAGAAGGTCAACAGCAGAGACACCAAGGAGAGAGACACCAAGGAATAGGTGACAATTGCCAGTGTCTCCAGGTCACCTTCCAGTTGCTGAAGCAGCAGAGAACCAAAAGCAAACAGTGGTGTTAGGGGCAGACACAGGATGCTTGCAGAGCTCTCAAACTCTAGTTATGCCCACAAGAAATTTTCTGCCTGTGCCTGTTTATTATTATTTAACAGTCTCCACCACTGCCCACAGCCCCACGGGCAGAGTTTACCTCTCGGTGTGAGCTGTCCATCAAAACCCCAAAGGTGCCAAACTGGGAGCACTGGCAGTGGACGTGCGTGGTGTTTCGGTACACAAGCTCGCAGTCCCTGGCTGTCCAGAAGCCAGAGGGGTTGGTCCTGCAGCCACCAAAAAGCAGAGTGCACTTAGGAGAGAAGACAGATGAGTGTGGTGTGTGGGGGAGGAACTGCAGAGAAGATGGGTGACTGGCAAGGCTCTTCTGCCAGCAGATACAACTGCACTCCTACAGCTTAACTACTGGAGTCAGAGTGTGGATGTGGCACTCAGGGACATGGGTTAGTGGTGGGCTGGAGAGTGCAGGGTTAACAGTTGGACTCAATGGTCTTAGAGGGCTTTTGCAACCTAAACAATTCTACAACCCTGCTGTGCCCTCCCAGCAGGGAACCCCACCAGGAGAGAGCTGAAATCCCCCACATCCCAGGGCTGCCCAGGTACACAGACTGTTACAACCAAGGAAATCTGGGGAATGAGGAGGTGTCTGGGGAAAGCAGCTCAAAGAGAGTGGCCCAGACATGCTTGACTCACAGGTTGGAGTGGTTCCACTGGACACAGAGAGGTTTGCTCCTGTTGGCTGTCTCAAGTAGGTGAAATTCCAGCACAAGAGGGGTTTCCAGGGGCCCTTGCAGGAAGGTGTGATTGCTGAACACAGACACACTCACGATGGGGGAGTTCATCACAGGATTCTTGGGGAGCCTGCAAGGAGCAATAGAGCTCTACCATCACTTTGCATGGCATCTGCAGACCCTTGGGGACTTCCCAGATATCCTGTCCTGACATCTAACAAGGAACAGGTCTGCCCAGTCCACACCAAGGGGCTGGGAAACATGGGACAGAGCAACACCAGGGTGGGGAACAGGCAGAGCACTGTGGGACTGCCTGGCTGGGAACCAAACCCACACCACTGCAGACACGCTTGGCAATTGCTGGAGGGAACAGAAGAGAGTCCAGCCAGCCCCTCTCCACGAGTGCTTGTGGGAGCAACAGGGAGGGGACGTACCTGACGCTGCGACGATCCACCTGGTAGCGCGCAGGCAGCAGCCCCCCGAGGGTGCGGTACATGATGAGAATGACCACAGTGAGAGCGGGCTCAGGCTCCGGCAGCGCCTGCCTTGGGGAGGAGCTCTCCACAGTGTAGTTCCCTTCGCCCCCAGTCAGTGTGGGCATTGCTGTAGGGGCAGCTGAGGCACACAAGGGGGTGGTGAGAACATATATACACACGTGCTGCTCCGAAGACAGCTTGCAAGGCCATCAGGAGCCTTTGGGATGTGGTGAAGCCAGAAGCTCAGGCTGTCAGAGGTGACTTATGGACCCCCGACAGAGCCAGGTCTCAGCAGGGTATACCTGCAAACTAGATGGCCTTTAAAGGCCCCTTCCAACCCGAACCATTCGTGATTGTACATCCTTCCTGCCAGCCATACCCACCCAAGCTGTTCCTTGAGTGATGCTCACATGCTCACCTTCAGCTTTCGGTGGGCTCAGCACGGACAGTGGCAGCACAACGTGGGTGTGGGGGTCCCAGGCGGGCTGGCCCCGGAAGAGGCTGCTGTGGTAGCGAGGGTAGCGCCGGCGGATATGGGAGTGGTTCTCCATGCGATCGATGCTCAGCACTGCAGAGGAGCAAGAGAGTGAAGTCAGATCTAGAATGGCCACCTGGAGAGAATCACGCTCCAGGGCACTTCAGGTTTCAAGTCGCTGGCGAAAGGACCACACGAGCCACAGGCTGGGTTGTGGCTATGTCCTGTGTTTGGGTATGACACATGACACATATCTCAGCACCCACAGTGCTCCTTCCCAGCCCAGATCCATGCTCCGCTATAGGGCAGACTACTTCAGCCACCAAGATCAGCTGCTTTTTCACTCTAGACTGGGAAGTAACTGGGAGTGGGCAGTACACTCCTGGCTCTGTTGCTTTTGGTGGTGTGTCAGCTAGTCCAGGCAGGGATGGGCCCTGGAAATCTCTCATGAACACCTCCCCACATTTGAGAGAGCCACCAAGGACATTATCAGCACCCTCCCTGAGATGCAGTGAGATAAAAAGGGAAGCAGGTGTAACGTAGGAGTGTCTCTGCACCATCCCAACCAGCCCCAGCCCCAGCCAGCTCCTACTCACTGATGTTGGGGGTGACGACACCAACAGGATTGAGGTAGGTGAGTTTCATGTTGCTGGCCAAGGTGCCCGAGTAGTCCCGCAGCTGCTCCATGAGGCTGGCGCTGCCGTGCTCTCCGTGTGGCAGCATGGCCCAGTGCTCCCGGTTCTCAGGAGCCAGCACGGAGCTGCCTGCGCGCAGCAGGTTCTGCACAGGAGAGACATGGGGGCAGGGGGTGAGGAAGCACTGCCTTTGGGATCTTCCTGGTCACCCCTAGACTGCAGCATTGTACTCTCTGCCCAACTTGCTGCACAAGGGCTTGGGGTAGAGAGGTACTTTCTGCTACAGTGGGCCTCCACCCTCATCGCTCATCAACAGAGACATCTTCCAGGCACTCCTGCCATGAGGGACTTGCAGGCAGCAATAAGACCTCCCTTTGCCTTCCCAGGCTGAGCAGACTCAGGTCTCTGCCTCTCCTCAACCAGCTGGTGCTCTAGTACCGACCATGCCTGTGATCTCACTTTTGTTGGCCACTGTCTGTGTAGCACTGGGGAGCCCCGTGCTCCCGATAGGGTCTCACCACATCTTCAGTGCCCTCAGAAACACAGGCTCAGGGTGGCTGATAGGAGAAGCAGCATCAGAAGTCACTGATCTGGGGGAAGGACTCACCTCATTGAAGTGGGCATCCTGTGTGGCTGTCAGGCCGAAGCCACGCTGCTGGCTCTCGAAGGCCATGAGGCGGGACAGCAGGCGGAAGGCGATGTGCACGTCATTGCCAAAGTAGTGGTCCATGTGGTCTGTCACAGCCCGGAGCCGGTGGGCCAGCTTCTTGGCTTCAATTGTGTTGAGCTCAGTCTTGTTCCTCTCCAAGCCCTCCAGCTGCCAGTGGTGAGAAAAGAGGGGATTAAATAATTAAGCAGGTTCCTTACTGGGAAACTGGGATGCTGCGGGCCCCACTGGACACAGAGATTATTTTTGAAGTCATGGCACAAGCCACTGACAGTCACAGTCGTGGTCACTAGAACAGGGAGCACTTCTGGCAGTCTCCAGCAACACACCAGGAGCTGCACTGGCCCAGCTAACCCAGTGCCATACACAACAGAGGCCAAGATGAAAGGACAGGGCAAGGGCCTGGCGATACTTCCCTGGAAACTCTCCTGGCTTCAGTTTCAATTCAGCCCAGGTGAGATGCAAGTATTGAAGACACTTGCCTGGAAATGTCAAAGGGATTTGTCACTGACAGAATCTGGGGGCTACAGAGCTTCTATGGAGCAGACATCCCATCAGTTCAAACCACTCAGCCCAGCTCAGGGTTATTTATTTTCCTCTCAAATGCTGTGGCAGGACACAGGTAATTTCTGGTGGGGACACTCAGATTAGACAAAGTCAAGTGAACTTAAGCTCAGACCAGTGCTCCCACAGGACAGGTTTGGGGGCAGGGGATGAGAAAAAAAAAGGTGCTGAGCACTGTGCCAAGTCCCTCTCATACTCCAGGCACTCCTGGAGAGCTGAGTGCTTTGAAATCTGGCTGTGAGCCCTTGTCAGAGGGCCCATGCTCTGTCAGGGCTGCAGAGCCAAGAGGATTACCAGCACAGACAGTTCCTTGAAGGCAGGTGAAGTGCAGTTGAAGAGATCTGGCTCCAGCCAGCCCTTTTCCTCATCACAGTGTCTGACAGCTGCACCTGAAGCAAGAAGGAAGGGCATGTTGGAAATTCAGCACAGGATACACATCCCCAGCAGGGACCCTCTGCAGCAGCTAATCCCAAAGAACAGCGCTGTCAAGTGATGGGGAGGGCCTATAACACCCCAGGACCATTGTCCTGCAAGTGTGCAATTCATTCTGCCCTTGGTCTGTAAAACCTACAGCTGCTGCTGTCCTCTCCCTCCAGGAGCTGGATTACTCTGTGTGCTGTGGGGCTGCATCACACCAGGTGCCATCACACAGAATTGCAAAAAGGACTAAGTGACTTGGCAGGACTCAGGCTGGAGAAGCTCCACGGCATGTGACTGTGTCCTCAGGGCACATCTCACCCCAAGCTACAGAAGCCCATGCAGCTCTAGGCATCCCCTGGCTGACAGCCTGAATGCTTGCTGAGGTCCTGCTCTCTCTACAGGGCAAAGTCACCCCAGGAGCACAACAGCCCTGCTGTGGGCTGGCAAACCTGCCCCAGAGATGAGCCCCTGCAGTTGATGGGGATGGAGCAGTGGGATGGAGGACCCCAGTGTGGAGGATCCAGCACTGTGGGTTCATTATCCAGTGACAGACCCCAACCCCTGGCTGGGGCCCAAGCACTACTGCACAGCAATGGAGTCACCAGCACTGAGTGGGATCAGCTGTTCAACATCACCAAAAACTCTGCTAAAGCCAACACAGAGAACAGTGTTCTGGGCTGCTACAAACACTTTACACAAGAGGAAATAGGCAACCCCAGTGTACCCAGTAGGACTGTGGAGGAGGTCCTCCTGGGGAGAGCACCAGGGCACAGGAGCCCACCTGAGTGCCCATGGCTGGGAGAGGGCAACAGCATGGCCAGGGCAGGGAGAGGGAGCCTGGAGGAGACTCCAGTTGCTGCTTAGAAAAGCCCCAGTAATAAACATGTCCCTCTCACCACCTCCACTGCCTAGCTGTCCTCCCAGCCACCTTTCTCCCAGCTGCAGAAGCACAGGGACCAGTGGCACTGCAGCTCGGAGCAGGGAGGACAAGAAAATCTTCACACTGCTGGCCTTCCTCTTGGACAGAACAGAGATCAGCTCAGGATCTGACCCCCAGGTCCCTGTGCCTCCCCCCACCAGCTGGGCAGAGGGACCAGGACCTTGTGCTGTGCCTGCCCATCAGTTGCTGACCCTGTCCTACTGCTCCCCACTCTAAAAACTTCCCCCTTCCTCCACCCCACGGCCACTCAACCGTTGCTCATCACCAGCTCCTTCCCCTCCCAGCCTAAGCAAGCAGGTACCACCCAGGAGAGCCAGCATCCATCCCAGCCAGGGAGCAGGGTATGGGCCCACCCAGAGCCAGCACTGCAGGCTCAGGACAGTGGGTGGCAGGGGCTGCATGCGGCTGCAGCTGGGTTTGTGCTGGTTAGTGTGCTGGGAGCAGGGAAGAGCGTGTAGGAGCAGTAAGGCCAGGCAAAGCATTGGCAAGACTCTTGGCAGCTCCAGAAGCAGAAGGGAAAGTGCAGGGGTGCGCAGGGTGTCAGGCAGGGAGCAGGAAGGGAAAGCCGTGTGGCGCAGCCCTTACAGCACAGGAGGAAGGAGATGGAACAACCTTACCTGCACCCCTCAAGCCTGAGCACGGAGGGCGAGAGAACCGGGGAGAGAAGCGACAACAGTTAGGAGCCGAACCTGCCTCCTCCTGGGGCGAACGGCTGGAGAAGGACAGGGTTTGTATTGTCCCCTGGGGCTCCCACTGCCCTACATCCCAGACACCCCATCACCGAGGACAGCTTAGCCTCCTCCAGCTCCAGATGCTGCCTCCTGCCCAACATTCACCTGCTTCCCTCGCAGGGCACATGGGGATGGGGCTGGTGGAGCCGCAGAAAGGCCCTGTGCTGCTGAGCTGCTGTGCCAAGCCTGACCTCAGCCTCAAACCCACTGAACCCAGAAAGCAGCAGGAACAAGGTGGGAACCGAGGCTGAGGGAACAGCACAGCCTCAGGGCTGGGTGATGTGCCTAGACCTCACAGCTTTTACCCAGCCTCAGCCCCATGTCCAGCCCCTCTGCTCTCCCCCAGGCTGTAGCATTTTCTCCACCAACTTCCTTCTCCCAGACCTCAAGTCCAGCTAAATAAGCTAAATAATATCACAAGAACAGAGTGATATCACTGGGGCTGCCACAGCCCCTGGCAGGACAGCCAGGCTGCCCCCTCCCCTCCCCATTGTGTTCATCACTCACCCAAGGAGCCTTTGGGACACAGCACTGCAGCTGAGAAGCCAAACTTGGTCTGAGGCCACCACACACCTGCCTTCAGGCTTTTGGGGCAGCCGTCATAGAGCACTGTGGAGACATGCAGCCCGAGGGGCTGGTCACAGGGGGAAGCCACTGACACTGAGCCCCACAGCACCAGCTCCCCACTGTGCCCACACTCACCCTCACAGCCGCTGGGTGTCACCTCAGCAAAAGGGCTGTCACAGCTGTTGCACTGGCGGCCGATGACCCCAGGACGGCAGTGGCACCGGCCTGTCTCCCTGTCACAGGAGCGGGAGGTGGAGCCCACGGGGTAGCAGTCGCATGGCAGGCAGGTGTCACTGCCTCTGGGGCGGTAGTGGAAGTCCTGGGGGGAGACAGAGACAGTCATCCGAGAGCCCCTTGGAACAGCAGCTGAGGCCGGTGCCTGGGGAACCCCTGGAGCCAGAGCAGAGAAGAGCCAGGCTCTCCTGATTTGCAAGCACTCATAGTGCCCCCACCATCACCATGTTGGGGCAGGAGGGTCACACAGGGGAGCTGAGCAGGGATCCAGCCCAGAACTGGCACACAAAGCAGGGCCTGGGCAGCTGCCAAGCCTTTGGAGGGGACAAGGAGCAGCATCAAGAATGAGCAGAGCTTCAGGCAAGCCACGGGCCACATTCCCATTGGCACAGCTGCCCCTCACCTTGCAGTGGCACTGCCCGTTGGTTTTATTGCAGTCGGGGTCAAAGCCCTTGTTCACATCACAGTTACAGGGCCCGCAGCTGGGGTTCCCCCACCAGCCCTTCGGACACTGCTGGTCCATCCTAAGGAGAGAGACACCTTCACTGTTACAGCCAAATCTCCCAGACCTTCTCTTCCCACCAGCCCAGCTCTCAACAGCTCTAAGGAGCCAGGTAGCACTGAGAGGTGCCAGGATGAGAGGCCAGCATAGAGCCAGACGCAGAGGATATGCCTGTGCCCTGAATCTCACCTGTGCTCACAATACTGCCCAAAGAAGTTCCCGCTGCACTCGCACACGTAGCCCAGGGGGGAGCCTGGCTTGCGGCGACACACAGACTTGTTCTTGCAGGGGTTGAGGTGACACACATCCACACAGTCCCCTCCGTAGTACCCTGAGGTGTGGACAGACACCACCATGTAAAGCAAGTATCTTCCCCCTGAGAGGGGCCAGAGCACCAAGGAGTGGACTCAGAGGGCTCAGGAGGGATTCTGCCCTCCAGGAAAATTGATGACTGTCTGAGAGGGATGTGACTTGCTCAAGGGCTGGACAGGAGAGCAGTCACGGGCTAGGAGACAGTCACGGGTAGAGGAGAAGACAGGCAGGCATGGAGAGCAGAGGAGTGGCAGTGTGCTGCAGGTCCTACCTGGTTGGCAAACACAAGAGTAGCTCTGCCACTCATCCTTGCAGATGCTGTTTGCTGGACAGGGGTTGGAGTCGCAGGGGCTTGGTACACTGCAGCCAGCCTCCACTCTCAGGGCATGGCTGGGTTTGGGTAGCACAGTCCCAGTGACGCTGTCACCCAGTCGCACACCCTGCAGTGCAGGTGAGAAATTCACAGTGAAGCTTTGACAGATACACAAGGCTCCAGTCCCCTACTCTCCACAAACCCCCAGCAGCAGCCACTCCCCACCACCCCTACTTATGGCTGTCCCACAACACCTCAGAGCCTTGAATGCTCAGAGGGAGAGTGACACCAGCAGTATGGATGCTGACAGCAGCTGCCAGACCTGTGTTTTCACCCCTTCAAGTAACATACCCACTGAGGAAGGATCAGAGCAATGGACTCACCTGTATGCAGCCCCTCAGCCCGTTCTGCACCTCGCCAGAGCCCAGGACTCCCCCCACATGCAGGTGTTTCACCTTCAGGCCATGTAGTTCATTTCCTACGACCACGGTATCCTGCAGAAGGAAAGGGAGTAACATGAGGCAACCGGCACCAGCCCTGCCCCAGCCCTCTCTGAGGGTGCAGAGGCACAGCCTGGCCTGTGTTTGCCAAGCACTCCCTACAGTTCCTGTCCTGGTGCTGGGGTCTCAAACAGCACCTACCTGGTAGAGCCCAAAGTCCAGGGTGAGGGTGATGACGTAGCGCGAGTCTCGCCCGCTGCGGACATCCCGCAGCTCCAGCTGGAGGTCGTGCCATTTCCCATCACTGAGCTGCAGCTGGTCCAGGAGGAGGCTGGTGCTGCGCCCGGACCCTCTGCTCACCATGAAGGAGAGCAGACCCCCAGCCAGCTGCAGAGAGGCAACCAGCAATGCCAGCAGTAAGCAAAGACGGCGTCAACTCTGGCTGCTTCCTGCCTATCCCTTATTCGAGGAAACCCAGCCCTCTAAATGTCTCTCCCCACAATTACACTCTGCTTGGGATGGAGCCAGCAGGGAGAGCAGTGTCCCCCCGCTCTCCCGGGGCAGACAGCAACAGAGGCTGAGGCTGTGTCCCTACCTGGCAGAGAAGGGTGGTGTACTGGCCTGCATGGGCCTGCAGAAGCACCCCATCCATCTGGCGTGTCCGAAACGCCAGCCCCAGGTACCATGGCACTGAGATCTTCACATCTGTCTTGAAGTCCCAGGTCAGGACACTATTGCCCTGGAAATAGTGGGCATGGTGCATGGCTGGAAAGGAAAGTGGAGGTGAGGAGAAGGGACGGGCACTTCACAGGGAGCACTAGGTGCAGGGACAACAGAGCTAGTTCAGCTCACATAGATCCCTTACTCTTCCACAGCAACCCCAGCACAACCTTGCACGTACCCACCCTGCCTGTGCCCAGCAGTGCCCGCTCACTCACGGTGGTGGCAATCTTTGCCCCCGAAGCCAACAGGACAGAGGCAGGAGTAGGTTCCCCAGCTGACAGAGCAAGTGCCACCATTCTTGCAGGGGTTGGAGTCGCAGAACGTGTGCTTGGCGTGACAGCCTAGAGATAGCAAAGTCACCTGTATCAGCATTAACCCGCTCACCACCTCCCCCCAGCCCACATGGAAAGGGGGAGAGCCTGCCAGCCTTTTCCCTGGCTGCCAGAGGGGCAAACCCAGACACTTAGTCTCTCCACACAGGCCCTGTGTGCTCAGCGATGAGGGTCAAGGCTGTCATTACTCCTTATGCCAGAATAAAGACAGTGTAGAGCTGGGCTGACTATCTAGCATCTCCCAGACAGGCCAGCTCTGCAGGCTCTGCACTTAGGATCAGGGGACATTCCCAGAATATTAGCTGAGGTGGGCATTGGCTCATTTAGGAGGATCTGGAAGGCCCATTCCCCAGTGGGAAGCTGCTCAGCTCCAGCTGTGCTGCCATGATGCTGCTACAGCCCAGCAGTGCTGCTGCCTGAGCAATTCCCAGGGCAGGGGCTGGCAGGAGCAGACAGAGGCACTGGCACCTGCAGTGGTTCCGTTGTTGGCGATGTAGGAGGCCAGGTCGATGCGTTTGCTGTCAATATACAGGTCTCTCATGCAGCCCACAAAGTCACGGTGAGTGATGGGGAAGTTTTCCGGAAGGTTGGGGACCCCTCCAAGGAGTAAGGGACCTGTGAGATCCAGGGACCTACAGGAACAGAAGCCCAGGGCATTAGGAGCTACAGCACCTCAGGTTGGCCCAGCCAGCTCCCCAGTGCACAAGGCGGGGAAGCAGACATCCTCGGGGACAGGCACACACAGCCAACGTCCCAGATGTGAAGAGCTGGCTCCTCAGGGGACCTCTCCCCACCACAGCAGTGCCCACCAGTCTCCAAGGAACTCACTTCTTTGAGCTGGTCTGCACACCTTCTGCAGCACAGGAGTAGTTCCCAATCTCGCTGCCGAACTGCAGGGCCACTGAGGCATCGCATTCATCTATTGTCAGGATGGCCACCTTGTCCTTGGAGGGGCCCTGCACTACCCCCAGGGTGCTGACCTTGGGCTGAAAGCAAATGCAGGGTGTCATCAGCACATGTGCCCCAGACCCAAGCACTCAAGGTTTCACACAACAGCAGGGAAAGGCCTGAGCATGACTCAGGCACCGCTGCACTGTTGGAGGTTTGAGCAATGCAGGGGGGAAACCTCTGGCCGAGCCCAGCAAGCAGCACCAGAGAGGGGCATGGGCAAGGACACTGCATGGAGAGCATTCCTGCAGCCTCCAAGTGCTGTCCTGAGTGTCAATCTCCCCCTGCACCCAGCTGCCTGTTCCTCTGAATCCATCCCTAAAGGGCTGAAAACCACCTCTACCATCTCTCCACAGCCTCCCTCAGAGAACAGGAGAGCCAGAGCCACTCACTGGTGGTAAGAGAGAACCAAACGTACCTTGTTGTAGTAGCGGAGCTGCAGCGTGTGCCACTGCCCATCACTCACACCCCCTGGCAGGTAGGGGCTCACCACCGTGCTGGACTCTCCTGAGGAGACACGGATGATGGCAGGCTGAGGGAAGCTGGACAGCCCTCAGATGTGCCTGCCCTTCCTGAGGCACCAAGCCCACTGTGCTGCCCATGGCCTTGTGAAGTTTGTGGTGACATAAGGGGCCAGAACAGCAGCAGAGACCCCAAAAGGGTTTGTCCTGGTTTGTGTTCACAAAGCACTGCTGCACTTGCACTCCTGAGCCCAGGGAGGGTCCTGAGATACACACTCATCCCCTGTGTTATCCACTGATGCTCACCAACACCTCTCACCCCTGCCTCCCTGAGCATGAGCTCCATCCAGGGCAGCACTCTGCTCTCCCCACTCAGCACAGGCCTTCTTACAGCTCCCATGACACAAATCCCACAAGAGGCAGGGCTGAGCATACCTGTGGAGTATTTCAGCTGGACCTGCCCCTGGATGATCTCCACTGCCAGGAAGTCATGCCTCTCATTCAGGCGCCCATTGTAGAGCAGGAGGCCACTGGGCTCCACAGTGCTGAACCTGGGGCAAGGGAGGAAGCAGGAAGGCAGAGTGTGTGTGTGCAAGGAGCATGTGGAGATCCCCGCTCTCCTGTGGCATGCACCAGCATCCCAGCACAGGGACACTGAGACCTGAGCATGGAGGCAGTGAGCTGGCAACATGGAAAGTCTGAGGCACTGAAGGGAGGGATGAGCTGATGCCAGGGCAGATTCAGAGCCCTTCGGTCAAAGGTGCCACGGCAGCCCCGTGGGGAAGCAAAGCCAGTAACACACAGGTCTGGAGACCATCAGCCAGCCCCTATATCAGCCCAGCGCACACAAGAGCCACCAGAGCAGGGCCAGGTGAACCGGGGACACTGGTGTCCAGCGGAGGAAGGAGAGCACTTACGAGAGGGCAAGGGTGAAGTGGAAGCGCTGGCGCAGGCCCCGGAACATGACGAAGGATCGCGGTGGGAAGGAGCGCGTGGACACCTCGCAGAAGGGCGTCTCGAAGCCGCCCGCTGGGCACTGGCAGCGGAAGCCCCCGTCGGCAGCGTTGGTGCAGGTGCCACCATTGCGGCACACGCCGGGCACACACCGCCCCGAGCGGCTGTCCACTTCACAGTTCTCGCCTGGGGGAGCAAGGAAAGAGCCTTGGGACACAGGCGCAGTGGCCACTCATCCTTGTCCCGGGAGTGCAGACCTCAGTCGGGTTTGGGGCACGGCAGCCAAGGGACAGGACTCTGTGGAGCAGCTGGGGGTCAACAAAGGATACGACAACCCAAGTGTCACCCAGGTGTTCCCCACAGGAGTAGTTCCCCACAGGTAGCCAGTGAGTGAGATACGACTGCCAGCCCTGCAGCACAAGCCACTGGGCTGGATGTGATGCCAGCTGTGACTGAAGGGGCAAGTTGGATCCAGTATGGCATGGGAATGGGACAGCAGGGCACTGGCCACAGCTGGGCTGCACAGTCCTGAGGATGAAGAGGCAAGGACAAGCCAAGGAAGTCATGGTAATGGAGAAAGTACCTCCTTGGTCCCTGCCACCACACAGGCCTGGGAAGGCATCACAGTTCTGTCTCTGGGGTATGGGGACAGCCCAGTGCCACTGAGCTCCCTTGCCAGGTGCCTCCAAACCCTGTGTGCAGGCTCTGACATAAGGAGCAAAAGCCAAGTGGAAACCAGTCAAATGAGGGACAGCAAATATCCTTGCACCTTGCTGCCATGGGTAACAGGGATGCCTCATGCCAGCTCAGCAGTGCAAGTGCAGGGGGTCCGGCCAGCCCCTTTTCCCATGCTATCCCAGCTATAGCTCAGCTGCAGTCCTACACCCCCAGCACTGCTCCCATTACTTGCTCTGTGGCACGCAAGGAGGATGAGGAGACAGCATGAAGTGACAGGGAAATGAGCTCATTAACCCTTCTGCTAATGGCTGTTCACGCTTCAAATGCTAGGGGTTAATTACCACTGACTCTGCTTATCTCACCAGGAGCCACCAACAGGAGAGTAGCTCCGAGGCAGCCATCTGCTGCCACACTCCCTCCCAGCAGCAAGGGCAAGGCAGGGGATCCCTCCTCAGTAGCCATAGGCCACCTCCCCTTACCCACAGTTGCCAGACATGGGTCTCCACAGCCTGTTGGTGACTTGTGGCAACAAGACACTGGCTGGACTGGAAATTTGTCCCCCACAGCTAACACCAGATCTGCCTGGATCGGATCCTACCTGGTGGGGCAGCAAGGTCCAGCCTCCCCCTCTGCTCTGGGTGGGCAGCAGCTTACCCATTGCACATGGGGCCAGTGTGGGCTCCACACCTCTGCCAGACCAGCTGAAGCACAGGCAGACACCAGCAGCTCAGATAGCCCCAGAGCCTGCTAGCATGGAGGATGGCCAAGAAGCCTCCTGTGCCCCAGCCTAACACAGTCCAGCTTAGTCCTCCTGCTCTGTGAAAAAGGCTGGGAGGTGATGGCCGGGCTCCCCAAAAGCCTTTCATGCCACCTCCCAACAAGACAGATTTCTATGGCAACCTCAGCCCTGCACATCCAGCACCATGGAAACACGGAGAGCTGGGCTCTGACACCCGCTGCCCTCCTGCGAAGAGCACCCCGCCATGGTGACAGCAACGCCAAGGGACCCGCCCACCCGTCCCCACACAGTCCCCCGGCTCAGCACTCACCGCTGAAGTGCTGGCGGCAAACACAGGTGTATCCTCCCTCCTTGTGGGTGCAGATCCCACCATTCAGGCAGGGGTTGGAGTAGCAGAGGTTGATCTCGGTCTCACAGTAGTCCCCGGTGAAGCCCTGCGGGCAGCGGCACCGCAGGCCAGTGATGGGGTGGATGGGCCTGAAGAGGGTGGAAGGGGAGGTGATGAAGGGGGCCGAGCTGTCAAACTTGAGGACGGAGATGCACTTCATGTAGTTCTGGCAGGGCTCCCGCAGGCAGACGTTGTCGTCGAAGGGCAGCACCTCCAGCATGGAGGCGCCCGTCAGTACCATGCGCTTCATGTACAGTTGCTCCTGCAGCTCCTCTGAGCTGAAGTAGCGCCCGCCCCGCGGCGCCAGGGCCGAGAAGCTGACATTGAGCACCGTGCCACCCACGTCCGTGTCGTTCTGGATGTTGAAGATGAAGATGTCCTCCTTGGGCGTTGCAAGCACGGTGGCCACCCCTTCCAGGAAGGTGGACAGCAGCGGGGAGAGGAACCGCTCCTGCCACATGTTCTCCAGCCGCACTGTAATGCTGTTGGCCAACATGTCCTCCGTGATGATGATCACCCGCAGGACGCACTGGGCCGTCACACTGTGGATCCCATCTGTTGGAGGGAACAGGGACACACTGCAGGTTTCTGCTGCTTGGAGGGTTTCCTCCCTCCAACCCCAGAGCAGAGACCTCCACCCCAGTGTGACCCTCGACAGGTCTGAGTCCTGGAGCCACAGCCCCAGAGGCCAGCAGGGTGCCACCTGGGCTGGAGGGGGAGTGGCCGGTGTGGTTGCACCTTCTCCCTCCCATCAGCCTCTCCACTTGAGAGAACTCTCAGGTTTTCTCCCTGTCCTGGATCTTGGCAGCAAACTGAGCTCTGAAGAACAAAGGTGCTCAGGAACAGAAGGAAGTCCCAGCAGGAGGTTTGGCAAACACAGAAGCCGATGCCAGGGCCCGGGGTGTTTTGCTTCCCTGCTGTGTCCTGTCTGCCTCCCCCACGCTGCCTTTCCCTGCGCTCTGCTCTGCTTCTCCTTCCGTTTCCTTCCTCTCTCCTCCAGGCTCTCCCAGGCTTTTGTGCTGGTCTCCCTGCTTCCCCCCTTCCCACCATCTGCTCCGCATCTCTTCCTCCCTCGGTCCATCTCCGGTTTGTTTAATTCCCTTTAATCTCTATTTTCCTTGGAAACAAATTCCCTCCCTTTGGGAGCCCGCGATCTCCCAGGCAGGAGCACAGGAGCATGCAGACACTGGGGTGTGCCCGCTTGCTCTCTCCCAGGACCTTGGCCAGCAGCAGCAGCAGCAGCTCACCCGCCCCATGCCAGGTGCAGTCACGGGCAGCAGCTCAGGCTGCAGGAGCACAGGCAACACAGCACAGCCCAAACGGGCAATGCCAAAGCTCCCACCCCAGCAGTTCTGCAATCAGGGGCACCTGTCTCACCCCACTTACTCAGCTCCCAGCAACCCAACAGATCCTGCTGCCTTGGAGGGTCATTGTCCTCCCACCAGGCCACCCCAGATACCTCTGCTAGAAGCTTTTGCCAGACACACAGCAGGGAGAAGCCTGTCTGCTGCCCCCAGGATGCCTCCTTTCTCCTGTTCTGCTTCTTCTGGGCCCTCTAGCCCCAGCACAGGCTCTGGCAGGCAGAGCCAGTCTTCAGCATAGCAAAGCAAGGACCGCACCAACCTCTGTGGCCCCAGAAATGTTCAATGAGGCTCATCAGGAACCTCGCTGCTCCTGAAATGAGGCAATCCATCTTCCAGCCCATTGACAGCAGCCCAAAGCTGGTGCCCCACGGGCATCAGCAGCACATAGCTGTCACCTGTTGTTCCCATCTCCCTCCCCATCCACCTGAGAGCCCCAAACCCCTACATTTCCTTGGAAACCTGGCTCTCCATCATCATACCAAGACAACACTCACACTCACATCAGCACATCTCAATAGTGACTACCAGGACTAATCCTGGATCCCAAGCCTTGCTGCAACATCCCCTATGTGCTTTATCTCCTCCAACCCAACACATGGAGGCACAAAAGGCAGCAGTTTTCCTGGCACCCTGGTCAGCCCCGGTCCCAGCAAGGACCAGGAGTGCAAATGCCAGCCACCCGTCCCCCCATCCATGCCCCAGCTCCAAGCCTCATGTGCAAAGGTGCCTTTACTGTTCTCCTCTTCCAACAGCTGCTGTGCTGCAAAGCCTTTTGATTTCCCTCAGCCCTGTTTGAAGTTTGCAGTGCAGGAGGATTTAAAGATTGTAACATCTCCCCTTCTTCCCGCCTCTCTCTTCTGCTCTTCAGAAGGTGAAAGCTTTCTGGCGACCCTGCGAATTCCCGCGCAAGCACCAGCCCTGCACACTGGGACTGCTGCTCTGGAGATAAGGCTCGCTCCAGGCTAGGGGAGCAGCGTGCCAGTACAGTCACCCAGGAGCTAATCTCCTGCAGGAAAGGGAGGGTTGCTTCTCTCTGAAATCAAACTGCTCCCACCCCACATGGAAGCAAGGTGAGAAACCACCCCTCTGTGTGACACCCTGCCAGCTCTGACATGGAGGGCAGCATGAGCAGCAGTTACTAAACGGCTCTGTCTGGCACCTGGCTGGACATGCCAGCAGATTTAGACCTGCCTGGGCTCAGGGCAAGGAGCTGGCATCATCACCTGCATCCCCAAGGCACCTTTTCTTTGCAAGAGGCTCATGGGGTGCCAAGATCACCCAGACCTTGAGGGGCAGGAGTGAGAGGAAAGCCACAAGCCTGACTCAGTGGCACTTGACATAAGATGCTCCCTAACCCACTATCAGCCTGGTGTCCCTCCCTGAGGGGCCACTTGGTGTTGGAGCACCCTGGGATGCCATCACTTTTTCACCAGCTTCCTTCTCAGCACACAGCTGGGTCATGTCCCAGCTCCCCCTCCTCTCCCTTTGTCCCCTCCTCACAGTTTGCCTCTCTGGCCAAGGCAAGGGTGAGCTCAGCCCGAGCCCAGCTCCCTTCCCCCTCCTCTCTTTGGCTCATAGTTCACCCGGAAGCAGCAACAAGGCCCTGGGGACAGCTCTCTGTCTCCCCAAGGGCTGCTCAGTGCCCAGCAATAGGCAGGCAGACATCTGCCTGATTTATGGCTGTTATTAGGCCTTGGTTGACACGATGCTGAGTCCTGGGGCAGGCCAGGGGCTAGCAATGCCTCCCAGGAGCAAGGAGGCTGTGCCTGGAGAAGAAGGTGGCCTGCAGGGTGCCTGATGCCTTTGGCATTGCCCAGCCCATGGCAGGAAAGCCAAGCACCCCCTTCCCATTTCCCCACAGCAATGTGGAGTCAGTTCCAGCCCCACAGCCCTCCTCAGTAAGCTCACCATAACACACTGTCCCACCTCAGCATCACACCCAGGGCTGCCTTCAACCTCAGCTCCATGCAAGGAGAAGCAGATGGTTAAGAGAATGACCCACTGCAAATGGGGAAAACAAAAAAAAAGGCAACCAGAAGAAAGCCCAAAGCTGGCTGGAGGCGCTGACCCCCCATGGGAGGCATTTTAATCACGAATGCTCAGCCTTTCTGATTAAATCCTGTGGCTGGAGAGCTGGTGCCTGGTGAATATTCATGCAGCAGAGTGAGGAGTCTTAGAAACATGGCTACAGGGAATGGAGCAGGGAAAAGGGACAAGGGGTTCTAACCCCTGTGCTGGGCAGCATCGTGTTTGCACTTCCAAGACTGACAATTACCAGCTTCAAAAGCACCAAAGCTAAAGAAAGAAGAGCTCTGTCTGGAGAGCAGGATGGACAGCAGACTCCTCCTGGGAAGCTGGACAGTCAGTCTGGGAATGGACATCTAGGCTTGTACTAGAAACCTTTTGCAGGGAGCAGGTCTGCCAACCACTGCCAACCACTGGGTCTGCCAGAGTGAGAGCCCATCTCTCCTGTTCCTTTGTGCTGCCAGTGGCTCCCTGGATCCCCAGGCAACATCTCAGCCTGCTGTGCGGCATGAGGCATGGACTCCTAGCCAACACTCCCACCCCAAGAGCCACTGAGTCACTAGCAGAGGTTCCCCTTCCCCTACAGCAAATGGTTTGGCCTTCAACCTCTCAGGGAGTTCCAGAGATTGGGAAGAAGGCAGCTCAGCTCAAACAACCTCCCTGATTCTGTCCCTCACTTGTGGGGACCAGAAGCTCACAAATAGGCTCCAATGTATCACTGCCTGTCCTGTTCTGAGTGGCAGAGACAGTGTTCAAGAGAGCGAAAGCCACCACTCTGCCTGCAGTGGCCACCCTAGGGACAGTGAGGGCGTTCTGGGGACAGACAGGGTGGCTTTCATGTTTGCAGCTGAGGAGCAGTAAAACATGTCCAAAGGGAGAAGTCAGGAAAGAAGAAGATGAGTATAGGTAGGGTGAACATTCCTCACCACTGCTGAAGGGCTTTGGCAGACCTTTCAACATTTTGATGATATTTACCAGTTAAGAGATCTTGGAAGTAAATCAGGCTCCCGTCACCCAGCACAGAGGAAGAACGTCACTGTCCCACAGCTGAGCCTCCACCCTTGCCACCAGGCCCAGAGAAACTAGTCTGAAATGGTTGAAAGTCAACATGATGTCAGTCTCCTACACTGTCCCGATTTCACACAGTAGTGCTGGCCACGGACACAGCCCCTCCACCCTGCTGTCCTACATCCTCAGTGGTCAAGAGCAGATTTTAGCAGCCATAGGTGCCCACACACCTGTGAGAAGCTGGGATCAGTTTTGGGGCTGTCAGTCCCACTGAAAAGGCACTGGTTTGTGATGGCCCAAGTCTTCTCTGTCTCCTACAAGGGACTGAGCTAAGGATACACACAGCTTGTAGGCAGGCAGGCAGAAGGGCCCCTTGCCCTGTGTTTTAGGGGGATCCAGCCTCCCCCAAAGGGGTGATAAAGCTCACAGGCAGGCAGAGAAGCCACTCCCTCCTTGGATGCTGACCTTGGGGTACCCACCTAGGTGCTACTGCTGCCTTCCAGCAGCAGGAAGGTGCTCCGACACGGTGCTGTGCCCGGGGCAAACAATGCAGCCGGGTCTGAATGTCCTGGCTGCCAGCTCTGTAAACCCACCCTCCCTCTGCACACAGCGACAGCGTGGGGCTGACAGAGCTGCCAGCTGGGCGGGGGGCTTCCAACAACAAAGACGGAAAAACCAAACCAGACTTCCACCTCCACAGCCAATACCAAAGCCAACAAAAGGCCCATTTTCCAGTGTCTCTCTTCCCTCCCCGAAACGGCTCTTCCCTTTCCATCTTCCCCCCTCCTTCATGAGCACACCTCTCCCATTCTCCCTTCCCACTGGAAGATGACGACATTCTAATTGCAGGGGCCCCCTTGCCGCGAGGCGGCTCGATACAGGACTTCGGGATGTGATTGTCTCCTGCCTTTGTGCAGGGTTAAGTGTGTGAGGAGGCAGGGCTTGCATAAACACACTGGGGCAGAAGCTGGAAAGGTCAAAACCACCCCCCATCTCCAGCGACGGGCATGTGTGCGCCTGCACCCGCTCTCGGCCAGCCCTGCGGCTACAATTAGCCCCCACAGAGCCCCAGCCCACCGCCCGGCTGGTGCTGCCCATGCAGGATTGCCTTGAACAGGTCTCCTCTTAAAGCCCTCGCTCCATCTTTTGAAAAAGATCCTCCTCTCATTGAATAAGCTGGACAGAGAGAGGTAAAAGGGAGGGCACCTGGTAGCCGATGGTTGGGGGAGCATCGTAATTTAGTGTACAGCTCCCCAGGCACTCTTGGCAACTCAGTGCTTGGCCCCTCCGGAGAGGGCTGTTGCCCTCCCTCCCCCAGAGCCACTCCACGGTTCAGCGATGGACAGATGCCTCCATTTCCAGTCACGCATCCGCCAGCAAAGAAAGGCTGATGGTGAAGGCTAACGTCAGACTCTGGGAGCTCCAGGTCCAAACCCCACTTGCTGACGGGCAAGGCCCTAGGTCCATCTTTGCCCTGTCCTCAGCTGGGCTAGAGGGGACCCCAACACTCCGCAAAGCCATCCCGGCAGCTACCACTAGCATTTGCATTTGGATACTCCTGCAACTCACACTATGCAAGAGTTCCGAGCACTGAGCTCAGGTTTGTCACAGCTGTCCCTGGCAACAATAAGTTGGCCACAGAAAGGCAGTACCAGGCTTTAGAAGTGCAGGTGTTGGCAGGTGCCACAGCCAAAATCGAGACTGAACCGTTTGCTACCAGCAGATGGGTATTTTTAAGAGGGTTCCCTCTGCACTGAGTTCAGTCCCTCTCTCCCACACAAAGTCGGAGGAGCACTCAGTCCCAGCAGAGAGAAGAACCACCCAGGCTTGGGAGCAAAGTAGTGTACCAGCCCCTGGGCCTTCCTGGGAACTATCTGCCTGCCTGGCCAGCAACCTATGGCACACAACACAGCCTGGCTGGCCACAGCACCTCCAAAGGTGCCTCACTTGCAGCTACAAGCGATCCCCGCACCTGAGTAATGATGCTTTGTTCTTGCAGATCATCTCCAGCCTCAGCCCCTTTACAGAGCACTCCCCAGCACCCTGCCTTCAACTCCCACCCTTCCCACCACTTCAGTAGTATTCCCTGACTAGAAGGGACTCCCAATCCAAATCTTGTTGCTAGTCCACAACCCATCCCCGACACAGAATGGGCTCCCCTAGGAGGACTGCGTGGAGCTCCCCCAAGGTACTGCATTGAAGGTTTAATGATTTTTCACTCCCTACCTGTGACAGTCACCAGCATGGAGGCCACAAGTGGACGGTTGTTATCCAGCTTACGGCTCAGCCTCAGCTCCCCGCTCGATTGATTTACAATCAACAAGTGCAGTTCATTTCCCCGCTCAAAGGTGTAGAAGAGGCGGTCAGATGCATCTGGGTCATACGCTGGGACCTTCCCTATGATCCCTGAAGGGAAGGTGTTGGACTTATTGGACACGTAGTTATTGAACAGGATTTGGAAGTTCTTGAGAACAGGGCTGTTGTCATTCTGGTCAATGAGTTTGATGTGGACTGTGGCTCTGCTGACCAGAGGGGCAGAGGTGGCCTGCACTACAATCACGTACTCAGGTTTTGTCTCATAATCCAAGTCTATCAAGGCTGTGAGCTCCCCAGAAAAGATGTCCATCTGGAATATCTCGGGGATGTTGCCCTCCACAATTTGGTACATGATCTGGGCGTTGGGTCCCTCATCTGGGTCAACAGCTGTGATTTGGGCCACCACAGAGCCTACGATGCTGTTCTCCTTTACCAAGACCTCAAACTCTTCAGCGGGAAAGACAGGGGCATTGTCATTCACATCCTGAATGGTGACCTGGATGTGGACGGGAGTTCGCTGAGGAGGGATGCCCCTGTCCACGGCATATGCAGTCAGTTCGTAGACGGGAACGTTCTCTCGGTCCAGCCTGCGGACAGTGCGAATGATCCCCGAGGTGGGCTCTATCGTGAAGTCTCCATCCCCATCCTCCCCGTTCTGGAAGGTGTACTGCACTCGCCCGTTGGTGTGAGCATCCCGGTCAGTGGCAGAGATCTGGAGCACGCTGGTGAAGGGAGGCGCATCCTCAGAGATCACGCCCTGGTAATGAGGGCTGACGAACTGGGGGGCATTGTCATTAACGTCATTCACCATGATTTCAACATACGTGGTGTCTGCTTTCTGGGGGATCCCGTTGTCCTTGGCAGTGATAGCCAACGTGTACGTGACCTGGTCCTCATAGTCCAGTTCTGCCTGGAGAGTGATGGCCCCAGAGTCTGGATCAATGCGAAACTGAGGGACGTTGTCTTCCAGGTAGTACGTGATGCGGGCATTTTCCCCCACGTCATCATCTGTGGCGCTGATCACCACCACGGTGCTGCCCACAGGCCGGTCCTCGTTGATGCTCACAGAGTAGTGGGCACTCTGGAACACAGGCCGGTGGGTGTTGGCATCGGTGATATTGATGTGAACATGGCAGTTGTCACGCAGGGTACGATCAGAGGCTGTCACGGTGAGCACGTAGCGCCTCTCCTGCTTGTAGTCCAGCGGCAGAGACAGAGTGATGAGCCCTATCCCACCTTGGGTGCTGATGGAGAAGCGGTTCCTTGTGTTGCCTCCCGTGATCTGGTAGGTGATGGCACTGTTCACATCCCGGTCGATTGCTGTGACGCTGAGGACACTGGTTCCCACAGCTGCATCCTCGTTCAGGCGGATGAAGTACTCCTTCTGGGTAAACTCGGGGCGGTTGTCATTGACATCCATGACAGTGATGGTGACGCTGGCCGAGGCGGATAAAGACGGAGAGCCATGGTCACGAGCCTCTACTCCAAAAAAATAGTGCTCGACTGACTCCCGGTCCAAGGGCCCACTGACCGTGATCCACCCCGTGGCACTGTTCACCACAAAGGGTGTGTCAGCAGAGACCCCTGTCAGTTTGTACTCCAGGCGTGAGTTCTCCCCATAGTCCGCATCCACGGCCTGGATGTGGATGACAGAGTGGCCGAGGGGAGCATTCTCCAGGACAGATATTTGAAAAGGGGTGCTGACAAAAATGGGGGCATGGTCATTGATGTCCACCACCTGGATACTGGCCATGCCAGTGTTGTTAGAAAGGGGAGGACGCCCCGCGTCCTGTGCCCGGATCCTCAGGGCATACTCCCGCTCCACCTCAAAATCCAGCGGGGCTACCACCTGTATCTCCCCAGTGACACTGTCAATGGAGAACTGGCCCCGGCTGTTCCCACTGATAATGTTGTAGTGTACCAGCGCGTTGTTGTCCTTGTCCAGATCCGTGGCGGTGACACGCAGGATCTCAGTGTGGGGCCGTATATCCTCTCTCACTTGGACAATGTAGCGCTTCTCACTGAACTGAGGGATGTTGTCGTTCTCATCAAGGACTGTGATGTAGACCTTGACCGTGGCAGAGCGGGGCCCTGGCTCCCTTCCCTGGTCGTTGGCTTCCACCACAAGGGAGTACCTCTCCATCTTCTCCCTGTCCACAGGTCCGCTGGTGGTGATGAGGCCAGAGCGGGGGTCAATCTCAAAGACATCATGGGCAGCCCGTTCATTGACAAAGCGGTAGCGGATGTTGGCGTTAGGCGGGGAGTCGACATCCGTGGCCCGCAGCTGCAGGATGGGGTATCCCTCCTCCACGTTCTCCCGGATGGTCTCCCGATACTCGCCCTGCTCGAAGACGGGGTCGTGGTCGTTGCGGTCGGCCACGGCTATGGCCACCATGGTGGTGGCGGAGAGCCGGGGCACCCCGTGGTCGGTGGCCGTCACTCGGAAGTAGTGCAGGTCCATGCTCTCGCGGTCCAGGGTCTGGGTGGTGGAGATGAGCCCGGCCCGCGGGTCGATGCTGAAGAGCTCCCGCGAGCGGCTGTTCATCAGCGCGTCCATGGAGTACACCAGCCGCCCCGCCTCGCCCCCGTCGGGGTCCTGGGCCGCCACTGCCACCACCGCCGTCCCCGCCGGCTGGTTCTCCGCCACCTCTGCCTGGTAGTTGTACTGGGGGAACAGTGGGTGGCGGTTCGGGGCTGCGCGCCGGCTCCGCCGCCCCGAGCCCGGCGCCGGGGACAAGGGCAGCGGGCGCG